>NC_058131.1:242252895-242280129 GCF_016433145.1 Gracilinanus agilis
TCCTTCTTTCCTTCCTTCCTTCCTTCCTTCCTTCCTTCCTTCCTTCCTTCCTTCCTTCCTTCCTTCCTTCCTTCCTTCCTTCCTTCCTTCCCTCTTTCATTTTCTCTCTCCTTTCCTTCCTTTCTTCACTTGTAATAGGTGATAAATGTACTGTTTCTGAAGGCCAAGGGTAGTTTAGAAGCATCCTTGGCAAAATTTTGCTCACAAATATGATACTTGTCCCACTTCAAATACCCATCACAATTACAGCTTGTGAGTAATCCTAAACACTACTGCCTGGCAGATCTGAATCTTGTATATCAAGCTTATCAAGAAAGCCCACTAGGTGCTACCTGCTTCCTTTCTGCAAATTCTCTTTGCTCACATAAACTCTTCTGGGAAAATCTATCCTATGATCACTACCACAAATTGTTACGTGAAGTGAGTTGGTTTCACAGAAATTATCTTTTCTCAGCAGCTAAACTGTCAACTTCTCCTTTTTCCACTGAATAAGAAATCCAGAAAAGGGTTGTTTTGCAGTCAGCAGCAGCAGATAGATTACAGTCAGTACAGTGGATAGAGTTCTAGGCCAGGAGACACAATGATCTGAGTGCAAATCTGGATTCAGATACTTCCTAGCAGTGTGACCCCAGGCAAGCCATTAGTCTTTGCTTGCCTCAGTTTCCTCATGTGTAAAATGGTAATAATGTACAGCTTCTACCTCCCAGAGTTGAGATGAGGATCAAAGGAAATAATATTTATAAAAGTGCTTAGCACAGAGTCTGGCACATAGTAGGTGCTTAATAAATGCTTATTCTATTTCATTCAATAACTGAGAAAACCTGTATTTAGGGAGACGATGTGATAGAGTGGATTTTCATTCGGATTACCCATAATACTTTCTTGCAGAGGTGACATCTCAAGCAGGGTATCTCCAACCAGTTTACAAGTCTTACCTGGTTGATCTCCAAGCTGGCTGACATAACCCTTTCTCCAAGGGGAAGGGAAAAGTAAGCTAACGGTGTGAAGCATGGCCGGTCAACACCTGCCAGGACCATCCCCAGTGTCCCCCCACCTTGACCCTGAGCCCTCGGATCCCTGAGGAGTAAAGCACATTTTCATCAGGAGAGGGTTGGGGGTTTGGGAGGAGGGAGAACAAGTGGAAAATCCACTTTTCAGGTTGAGAGCTGAATCAGAATCTACTTGTGAGACAAATCTCTGTCTGTCTGCCACTCAAGAAGATTTGGATCCAGATAATTCTACCCAACTTTACTTGGGAGTAACTAAGAACTCAGAATACTGCCAGAGATGATTTGCCTTTTCTTTTCTTTCTTTTTTTTTTTTAACCATCATAATCATTTTTATGTCTGGGGTCTCTTACCAAGCTCTACATCCTGGTCATCTGTCAGGACAAGGATGATGTTTGGACGGATATTTCTCCGGTCCCTCTGGAACCTCCCTTTGAGGCGCTGGCTTGACAGGAAGGCTGAGCTGCTGTCCAGCAGAGAGAGGACAGTCACAGTGAATAAGCCGAGGAGAAGGGTATAGGGGGCCATTATTTCGCTGATTCAGTTCCTGCGAAACTTGGGAGGTTGAAGTTCCTTTCTTTTTCGTCTCCTATTTCAGATCTGTGAGTAAAGAAGGGAGAACCACATCGATATTCATGCAAGATAAAACCAAAAATAATTTTCAGGAAATCCTTTAGCACGAACTGTGAAATTCTTTGAAAAGGATATAGAAGCTACAGCCAGCCTAAGTCTCGAGCCCACAAAGGGAGGAACAAAATATGTTCAGTTTTCCAAGGCAACACATATGGCTAAAGGGATCCTTCCCTCCTGGAGTCAAGTAATCATCTGGAGGGTTTGATGAAGCCCTAACCATTCAACCTGAGAAGCCACTTGTCTCTACAACTAGACTCTTAAGACAGGCTCTTCAAAGAATAGAGGAAAGAAGAAATTGAGGTCTTTGGCACGCTTATGATGGAAAGAACACCGGGGTTGAAGTTGGAGGAACAGGAACTCTGTTCGAACCTAGGCTTTGATATTTGCTAGTTGGGCAGTTCTGGGTAAGCCATGATCTCTGGGAGCCTCAGTTTCTGCAGTGGGGATGATATAACACAAGTAGCACCCACCTCGCGGGTTTGTTGTTAAAAACATACTTTGGGGACCCACAAAGAATAAAATTGCAAAATGTCAGAAAACAACTGTCAAAAATTATTTCTACATATCATAGAAAAAAATGAAAGAAAGTTAAAAAAAGTAAAATGTAACCACTTCCTTCCCTTCTTTGTAAAGGCAGAGGACTTAGGGCATGGAATGAAGCATGCATCATTGGACTCATATGGTTTAAAATATATATATATATATATATACATATACATATATATATATATATATAAAACTTTTTCTTTTCTCTTCTTTGTTATAAGGAATGGGTATCAAGGTAGGGGAAGGGAGGCACACAGTAGAATATAAAGGGGTCATAAAGACAAAATAGTAACAGTTTTTTAAAACAAATAACTGCCTAAGCCATGATTATAATTTGCCCGTGCTGTCCAACCACTGAACTCTCCTGTCTCCAAATTCAAATCCAAAGCTATAACAGCAAAGGTAGGACCGTGCAAAGGGAATATGGAGAGAATTAATGGGAGAATTTCCCCAGTGCTACAGAGCTTGCTTGTTCTTTCATGTAACATTCTGCTTCTTATCAAAATGAACTTTCCAGTGTCTTCCCAGGAGTAAATGTATGGTTGTTTTTTTTTTTTTTTTATCTAAAGGGAATGAAGCACAGACCCCCTCCCGCTCTGCCCCCTCCAAAAAAGGGGTCTAGGAGTCAAGGTTTTACAGATGGTTTACTGTGTGACTTTGGGCAAATGACAACCTCTCTGCTGTCCATCTGTGAAATGCCTGTCCTTACCTGTCACTCATGAGGCTTCTGAGAGGACAAAAGAGAGCAGAGATGTGCAACTGCTTTTTGTCCTCCAGAGGGAAGGTGTTCTACATATGCAGTTTTATTATTAGCAGGTTAATATAACATAGGACAGGTCTGTGAGATGTCAGCATCCTTTCTGAAAAGAGCATGACACACTTATGATGAGAAACAGAACTCGTTGGAATTTGAGGACAAAACCTTTCTTAGCTTATCAAATCCCAAAGTATACCTCAAGCAATCAATTGGCACGGTGTTCCAGGGGCATTTGCTTGGCATGACTTTTGGTGTGCCCTCTCTCCGCTCTGCACCTCTGTTCCCTTCTTTGTAGAATGAAGAATTTGCAATAGATTGTTTCTAGGGCTCTCTCTGGCCCCCACATCCCAGGATCTGAAGCTAGGACAGACCCCTGGGACAGGATTTCCTAGCCTCGGTGGCTGGTGAAGTGCTCAGAGGCTGATGCAGGGGAGGGCTGAGGTCTGTATGTAGAAGCCCTGTCACCCGGGCTGATCCCTCTGGAGAGAGGCTGCCCTCCTGGGAACTGATAAGAATTTCTGCTGGGATTCTTCAGGATCAATGGGATTTCCTTTCCCTAACTTGAGCCAATGAACAGTGAGATAAAAATTAACAAGTTCTAATTATTACATCAGATCAACTGATCAATGAGTCCCATTTTTGATGAATTTCCCAAGCGATGACTTTCCTTGGCCTAAAGCCAGCTCACTCTAATAATGTGGTGGAAATCAATTAAGAAAAAAAAAAGGACACAAGGGAGGCCGCCTACTTTTTGTGAGATTCAAAGTGGCTGAACTAAAAGAGCCTACACTGAACCTCATTCAGCAAAACCAACTTGATATTCCATCCATAAAGCAAATAGCCCAGCCTTGTTCCCATGAGCCAATTTTGGAACCACACAATTGGTCCCCTCTACAAGTACTGTGCTGGCAACTTTCTGCAAGCCCAAGGCTTTCTATCCCAGTACGAGGCCTTTGGAAACAGCTAATTCCCAATGTTTACAGAAAAATTAGCTCCTGCATCTATTTAACCTGGAGAAATGTCAAGAGGGACAGGAGTTAGTATTTATGGAGCCCTTCCTCCTAAATAGATTTCTATACCACTACATGGAAATTCGTGATTGATTCCTAGACTGTTATAGGGAAAAAGGTCCTCAGAACAGGGAAAGTCAGAAGGAAAAAAGGTCTCAGAACAGGGAAAGTCAGAGGGGAAAAGGCCCTCAGAACAGGGAAAGTGACTTGCCCAGGATCACACAGCAAGAAAATATCTGAGGTCACATTTGAACCCAGGACTTCCCATCTCTATGCCTGACTCTCCATCCACTGAGCTACTCAGCTGCCCCATCTACATGTACTTTTTAAATACAATTTTACTTTTTTTCTCAATTACAGAAAAATTTAAAAAACTAACATTTGTTTTTCAAAATTTTGAATTTCAAAGTCCAATCTCAACATACCCAAGGGGTTCTGCCTTGAAGGAGCTCCCCCCCACCCCAGAACAAGAGAAGATGGAGTAAGGCAGGGGTGACCGGTCCTGGGCTCTCCTTCCATAGAATAACCATCTCTCAGTAGCAGGCGAGCCACTTGAGGGCTGGTCCTGCTTTTGCTCTTGTCTTTGTAGTCCTGAGCTTACCTCGGTGAATGACACATAATAAGGACACAATCATAGTAATGGTGGGCTAATAATGGTGACAAATCCGCAGAAGATATCATAGTTCAAAAAAGGTTTTAGACATCATCCAAGCCCAACCCTTTCCTTTTACATAGGAGAGGAAATGCTAAATCCTCACAGTTAGCTAAAACCAGGGCCGGGGTGAGATCCCACATCCCTCGTGCCTAGGCTGGGGAGCCCACCTGTGTGCTCACCCACTCATTCATTCATTCATTCATTCATTCAAGAAACATATATCTATGGAGAATCCACTTGGTGGAAAATATCATGCTTGGTCACATAGCGAGTTGGCATTAAACAGAATCAGATATTTAGGAATAGAAAGGCAACAAGATATGAATGCGTAAATATAACAAAAATAATAGGATTTTTCAGGAACAATTACTGGTCTACATGAATAGAGGGAGTTTCTAAACTGGGAGTGTTTTTTTTTAAACCCTTACTTTCTGTCTTAGAATCAATACTGTGTATTGGTTCTAAGGCAGAAGAGCAAAAAGGGCTAGGCAATGGAGTCAAATGACTTGCCCAGGTTCACACAGCTAGGAAGTGTCTAAGGCCAGATTTGAACCCAGGACCTCCTATCTTTGGGCCTGACTCTCAATCCACTGAGCCACCTAGCTGCCCCCAAGGAGTTCTTTTTAGCAATGAAATTACAGGTCTGGATATACCTCCCTCTCCCCACAAAAAAGTATTATCTGATTCTAAAGAGAAAATAATTTCTTGCTTAGGAGGGCTGGATTGGGTGGGATAGAGGGGGTCTATGGGGGAAAAATGGGGGCACCTAGGTGACTCAGTAGATTGAGAACTAGACCTAGAAATGGGAGGTCCTGAGTTCAAATCAAAGTCTGGCTTCAGATACTCCTAGTTGTGTGACCCTTGACAAGTCACTTAACTCCCATTGCCCTGCCCTTACTACTCTTCTGCCTTGGAGCCAATACACAACATTGTTTCCAAGATGGAAGGTAAAGGGTTAAAAAACCCACTAACTCCTAAACAGTTTCCTGATAATTGTACTTAAATATAACTGGCTTCTTTCCTAATCTTATGTATTTTATTTTATGCATTTAAAAACTGAGGGGGCAGCTAGGTAGCACCACAGGGAACAGAGTGCCAGGTCCAGAGTCAGGATGCCCCGAATTCAAATCTGGCCTTAGACACTTCCTAGCTGTGTGACCCTGGTCAAGTTGCTTGGCCCCGAATTGGCTATGATCTTTGCTGCTCTTCAGTCAGAATTGACACTAGGCAAGGGTTTAAAAAATATCTGAGAAAGGGTCCCTCTGAGAAGGGTTCCCCTCGGCTTCACCAGCTGCCAGATTTAGAAGGCGTCTTGGAGGTCATCAAATCCAACCCCTACATTGCACATAGAAGGGAATTGAGGCCAAAAAAGGATAAGTGATTTGTCCAGGGGTTATAGAACCACTAAGTATCCCAGGCAGAATTTGCACCCAGGGCTTCCTGCCTCCAAGGCTGGGGCCCCATCCACAGTACCAGACAGGGCAGGGACCCGACACACGAGTACGATATCAATACTGGGAGATGGAGAAGGGAAAGCATTTTAGGTTGGGGGGGTCAGGGGAAAGGGGTGGGGGCCGTTCTTTCAAGATTGCCATGGGGGAGGGCCAGCCAGGGGGAGGGTGCCAGGGATGAGAGGGGCCCAACATCCACAGAAGCAGCAGAGAAGGAGTCAAGCAGGAGTCACGGCCGGGAAGAAGCCCAGGGATCCCGTCAGCAGGATTACAAAGCCTTCCGCCTCTATGATCTCATGAGAGGTAGGTGGGAGGCGGAGATGGGGAGGGAAAGCATCATCCCATTCTACAGATGAGATGAAGTCATAGGTGAGGAAAAGGGCAAGCTGGCCCGGGGGACCAGGCTCCTCTGCCCTCGGCCGGCCTTGCCCCGGAGCCTGGCCACGGGGAGAAGACGTCTCTTCTCAGACTTTCTCCGTGAGACGGCTCCCCTGCGGACAGTCACAGGCACCTCTGGGAAGGTTTGCTCAAGGTTTCTCTGCTTCTTGAGGCCCTTTTAAGAAAGTGCCAGTTGTGTGTGACCCTGGGCAAGTCACTCGATCCTGTGTGCCTCCGTTTCCTCATCCGTCAAATGAGCCGGAGAAGGAAATGGCCAACAGCGCCAGTGTCTCTGCCAAGAAAACTCCAAAAGAGTTCACGAAGAGTTAGATACAACTGAAAAATGACAAGAAGAGTGTAAAGATCCCTACTAGTGTCTCATGCCTCCACGCTGGACTACGCAACGAAGCACGGTTCAGAACAGACTCGGGAAGCGTGGAATGGGTCTGGAGTTCAAGGATCGGGGTGCAAATCCAGGTTTTGCCTGGGTGACCTTGAGCAAGTCCTCTCCCCCTTTGGAGCGTCCATTTCCTCTGCTACTACAAGGTCCTTTCCAGCTCCAAAGCCCATCCTCTTGTTGGCCAAGATTGGCTGCCCAGTACGGACAGAGCCGCATCTTTATTAGGATGTCCACCGCCGAGTCCGGCCGTGCCATGCGGGAGCCCGGATCCCGCTCTGAGTGGCACGGCCACTTCCACAGCCACTCCCTTGGGCCGGAGCCGGGCTCCCCTCCCGGGCAGCGGCCAGAGTGGGGAGCAAACGGCGAAGTCCACATCGGCGGGGCCCCGGCATGGCTCGCCCTCCCGTCCGGTCTTGCCAGCGGCACAGCGCGATTCATCCAAACAGGAAGGGAAGGCCGTACAAACACAGCACCCCGTGTGCGAGGCTTCGGGAAGGGGGGCACGGCTTCTCTCTAGCCCCAAACCGTGCCTCCGCCGACGCCTGGCGTTTCAACATCCGAGCATCTCTTCCTCCCCCCGAGGCTCCGATCCCCCCAGAATGCAGCCTCCTGGGATGGGGAGGCAGGAGGCTCTGATGTCATGAGTCACCGACACGACGGTGCAAACGAAGAATCCGAATGTTGTTTTTTAGGGGACGGGGAGGGAGCGGAAGGGAAATTTGGGGGATCCTAAGACAATTTGGTCTCTTTCCTGGCCCCGTCCTAAAGAGGAGCTTAAGAAGTACCTCATGATGGCTAATCATAAAAATAGTAATCAGAGGGGCAGCAAGGCAGTTCCGTGGAGAGAGCGCCGGCCGGCCTGGAGTCAGGAGAACCAGGCCTCAGATCTGGCCTCAGATCGTTTCCTAGCTGTGTGACCCTGGGCAAGTCACTTGACCCCCATTGCCTAGCCCTGACCACTCTTCTGCCTTGGAGTCAATACTCCAAGACAGAAGGTAAGGGCTTAAAAAAATTATTATCTCCTTTGATTCTTATAACAACCTGGGGTGGGGAGTTAGATATTAGTATTATTCCCATTTTATGGATGAAGCAAACTGAGGCAAATCAAGGTTAAGCATCTTGCCCAGAGTCACATAGCTTGTAAGTACTAAAGGGTGAATTTGAACTCAGGCCCTTTGGTTCTTTTTTTTTTTTAATTTTAAATTTTTATTAAATTTTTTTCAGAAACTCTTACCTTCCACTTTAGAATCAATACTGTGTATGGGTTCCAAGGCAGAAGAGTGGTAAAGATTAGGCAATGGGGGTTAAGAGACTTGTCCGGGGTCACATAGCCAGAAAGCGTCTGAGGCCAAATTTGAACCCAGCGCCCACCTTCTCTCTACCTACTAAGTCACCTAGATAGCCCTGATAACTGGATTTTCAAAGGATTTCTCCTAGGAGTCTCTGGGTGTTTGAATGTCAAAGATCTTGGAAGTCCAGGAAATGGCAGATTCCATCCTATCATCCTATGCTATCATAAATCTATAGTGGGCACCAAAGGCCTTATTCTTGGGCCTAGAATAACCCCTGCACTTAGAAAATTGCCATGGGAACTCTGGGAAATACCAATCTACGATAATTCATTTTTAAAATTCTCTACCTGAAAGGGATACTCTCCCCCCAATCTCCTTATGAGTTTATCTGCAGGAGAAAGCACCCAGAGGAGTCTGAGTTTTGTGGATGTCTGCAATGTAGTCTGCTCTCATCACCTTGAAAATTACATTTAACTAGTCCATTGCCTAAGCACAAAAGCAGTGCTGAGTACTTGGGAGGAGGGAGAATGAAATTACAAATAGAAATGTCCACCTCTGCTCTCTGGGTCCAGGCTCGCGCTTCGCCAGCCGACCCACCTGTGGCCAGAAGCCGCCCCTGCAGCCCTGAAATGAAGTCGTGACGCCGCAGAGCCTCTCTGTGACCAGAAGCATCCATTGGGACCTGGCCAAAGCCATCGTTCCCTTCCCATCATCGAGCTTCGGAATGTCACCCTTTAGAGGCGGCCGGTTGGTGGTGGGGAAGGAGCACTAAGGCAGGAGTCGAGACATCTCCAGTTTGATTCCTGATCCTTGTATCGGCTCCTACGCTGGCTGGGTGTGTGACGGGCACCTGACCTCTCTGGGGGTATCGTCTCATCTCTAAGAATAACAACAGGAGCAGCTGGGTGGCTCAGTGGATTGAGAGTCAGGCCTAGAAAGGGGAGGTCCAAATCTGGCCTCAGCCACTTCCCAGCTGTGTGACCCTGGGCAAGTCACTTGACCCCCATTGCCTAGCTCTTACCACTCTTCTGCCTTTGAACCAATACACAGTATTTACTCCAAGACAGAAGGTAAGGGTATAAAAAAGAAAAAGAATAATGACAACAACACTAATAATGGGAATAGGAATAGTAGGAATCATAATAATAATGAAAGAAAATGCTTTAAAGGTAGAGGGACTTAGCAGGGGAGATAAAGCCCAGGAAGACCCAGGACGAGCTACGTAGCATCCCTACCGTCCTGCCTCTTACTGATGCTCCTGAGCGACACGGGGTGTCTTGAAAGCATTGATGCAATTTAAAGCTACTCAAGCTGATGACTGCAGGAAGACTTTTGGGACACTTTGTATAGGGAAGGCAATGCGATACAGTTGGACCAAGGATACATTGAGTGAGTCCAACGAGACATCAGCATCCCAACATTCGTTCTACTACAAAAAGCAATTTAGTTATCCACCCGTGCAATAGTTCGCAGAACACTGGATACAACGGTATAAACAGCAGGACAGAAATTTGTCCCAGGACCGTTTCTGTGTGAACCTACCGTCTGCCACATACCCTTCCAGCTACTCCCCGAGCAGGGCCATCTCTCTCTCGGTTCTGGCCATTTTCTCCATGTCTAGAATGCTCTGACGACCCACCTCTCTGGCTTTCTCTAAGTCCCAACTAAACTTCTCTCTTTTACAGTCTTCCTCCACCCTTCTTCACTCTAGTATCTTACCTCTTGTTAATTATTTCCTATTTATCTTTTTTTAAAAATTTTATTTTGAATATTTTCCCCTAGTACATATTTCATCTTATTTATCTTGTATAAAGTTGGGTCTGTATATATGTCTCTGCACATTGTCTCCCCCATTAGACGGCAAGCTCCCGGAGGACAGGGATCGTCTCTTGCCTCTTTTTTTATATCCCCAGAGCTTTAACGCTAGCACATAGTAGGTGCTTAATGAATGTTAATTGATGGATTGAACCTGATAGAAAAATACATAAGAACAAAACAATAATTACTAATACTAAGACTCTCTATTCTACATGAACTCTCATGACAAATTTCCCTATTACAAAAATAAAACTCCCTCCATTTCCCTTGAGAATTCAACATAAAAACCGCAGTAGATCCTTCTAGTCTTTGGCAAAAAGTACTTCTGTTCATTCATGCTACAATCCAGCCAAAGGAGTGTTCTTTCTGTTCCTCACACGCAACATTCATCTCTTGCCTCTGTCTTTGCATTGGCTGTGGCCTGTCCCTGGAGAACACCCTCCTTTCTCACATTCTTGCCTCTGGGACTCAGCTCAAGCGCCACCTTCCACAGCAGATCTTTCCTGATCCCCTAGCTCCTAGCGTTTTCTACTGAAGTCACTCTGTAACTATTTTGGATATTGTTATTCAGTTATTTTCAGTCATGTTATAGCAGTGAGGTGGCACAGTAGATAGAATGCCAGGGCTGGAGTGAGCAAGACTCATTTTCCTAAATTTATATTTCTAATTAATTAATTAAAAAAAAACCCTTACCTTCCGTCCTGGAGTCAATACTGTGTATTGGCTCCAAGGCAGAAGAATGGTAAGGGCTAGGCAATGGGGGTTAAGTGACTTGCCCAGGGTCACACGGCTGGGAAGTGTCTGAGGCCAGATTTGGACCTCCCCTTTCTAGGCTCAACTCTCAATCCATTGAGCCACCCAGCTGCCCCACATTTTCCTAAATTTAAATTCAGCCTCAGACACTTACTGACCCTCCCTAGGTAAATCACTTCCTCTTGTTTGCCTCAGTCTCATCTGTAAAATGAGAAGGAAATGGCAAACCACTCCAGTATCTTTGCTAAGATGCATGACTGAACACCACCAAAAATGCTTAGTTAGTATGGTGTAAGACTAAAAATGAATGAATACTCCAAATATTTAAATTTATAGGATTTAATAACAACAAAGTGAGAGAGAAAAGGGGTTCCTTCAGCCGAGTGAGCAGAGCAAAGAGCCAGAGACTCGGCAGCCTACCACACTCGAGCCAAAACCAAAGGCTCCCCACCAACAGTCCCCTCAACTTGGGTTTCAGCAAATTTATAAACAAACCCACACCAGGGCGCAACACCAGGATGCAAGACAAGGGAACCCTGGGAAGAGTAAAGAATTCTGGGAAATGAAGTCCCCAGGGTACAATTTTTTAAAACACAATAGCGTCTAGTACCTAGAACACCCTTGATAATTATTTGTTGATTATCTTAGACAAAACTGCTGTTGCCCACCATCACCTAGATATTATTTTAACCCATAAAAACTTACGAATGATCTAAGTAATGGATGTGCCACGCTAAATATTTATAATCATGAAACTGCATGGTGCAGACAGAGACCTAAGAAAAGAAACCCCAGCCCATGTAGACCAAGTCCATCCTCTTGTCTGTTACAGGAGCTGTTTTAAAAAATCCTTCCCTAGGGGGCAGCTGGGTAGCTCAGTGGATTGAGAGCCAGGCCTAGAGACGGGAGGTCCTAGGTTCAAATCTGGCCTCAGACACTTCCCAGCTGTGTGACCCTGGGCAAGTCACTTGACCCCCATTGCCTACCCTTACCACTCTTCCACCTATAAGTTAATACACAGAAGTTAAGGGTTTAAAAAAAAAATCCTTCCCTTCCGTCTCAATATCAATTCTAAGACAGAAGGGCACCAAGGGCTAGGCAATGGGAGTTAAGTGACTTGCTGGGAAGTGTCTGAGGCTAAATTTGAACCCAGGTCCTCCTGCCTACAAGTCTGGAGTCTCTGTCCCTGTTACCGGAGTTTTCTTGAAGAGGCTTTCAGTGAGTCTACAGAGGATAAATTCACAAACCAATATTTTATACAATCCAACAAAGGCAGTTATTTTATATACTGTGCAATAGTCTAAGCATTTAAAGAAAGCAGAATAGTAATAATGTCTATAGATTATTTCTATTTGTATGTTATTACATGTAATGGGAATGTGAAAACAAAGAAAATAATCTGGCTCTTCCTTCTGTCCTTTGTTGTTCAGTTGTGTCTGACTTTTTGCGACCTCCATTTGGAGTTTTCTTAGCATTTGGGTTTGCCATTTCCTTCTCCAGCCCATTATACAAATGAGGAAACTGAGGCAAACAGTGTTAAGTGACTTGCCCAGGGTCACACAACTAGTGTCTGAGACTAGATTTGAATTCACAAAGATGAGGCCTTGCTCTTCCAGGTCCAGCGCTTTATCTAATGCACCATCTAGCTGGGAATGTCCAGTGTGGCATCACTCCCTGCTTCCCCGTGACTCCCACACACAGGGATGCATATTGGCCATTCATCTATAATGTATAGAGGTGGTTGGCTGGGACACTGAGAGATTTAATGACATGCCCATGATTACAAATCTAGTTTGTGTCAGAGGCAGAACTTGAACTCAGACCTTCTTGACTTCACCACCAGCCCTCTTTGACTTATGCAACACCGTGCCTCAATGTTATTACATTTATTATATTTGTAAGGTTCTTTGCATATATGATCTCATTTGAGCCACATAACAACCCTGTAAGGTTGATATTATCACTCTTATTTTATAGATAAGGAAACTGAGGCTGAAAGAGATTAATTGACTTGCTAAGTCACATAGGTATAAGTATCAGAGGTAGAATTAAACCCAGGTCTTTTTGATTATTCGTCTAGCCCTCTATCTTTTAGGTCAGCGTGTCTCAAACTTTTTGGTGTTTGGATTCCCTTATAATCTTTTTTAAAAAATTACTTTTCCCTTATTACATATAAAAACAATATCTTAAACTTTTTGTTTTTTAGGTTTTGAGTTCCAAATTCTCTCCCTTCTGAAGATTTTCTTATACTCCTTAAAAAAAAAAACCTCTTACTTTCTGTCTTAGAATCAACACTGTGTACAGTACAATACACAGTATTGAATCTAAGACAGGAGAGTGGTAAGAACTAGCCGATGGGGGCAAAGTGACTTGCCCAGGGTCACACAGCTAGGAAGGGTCTGAGGCTAGATTTGAACCTAGGATCTCTCATCTCCAGGCCTGGCTTTCAATCCACTGAGCCACCCAGCTGCCCCAATTCTCTTATATTCTTATAAATTATTGAGGATCCCAAAGAGCTTTTGTTTATATGGGTTTCATCTATTCATGTTTACAGTGTCAGAAATTTAAATGCTTTAGTAATACTACTAATAGTTTTGAAAGTGAAAATAATTCTGACCTTAAGAAATAGTGTTGATTGGATGTTCAGGGGTCCATGGATGATACTCTGAGAAACGATGCTCCCTGCAAACAGGGTGTTGGATTTGATGATTTTACAAAGGGTCCTTTTTCAGCCCTATCTCCAATTCCTTGACTTCCTAGCTCTTAGGCCCTCTGAACCTCAGTTTCCTCATCTATAAAATGAGGGAAAATAGGTGCTCAGGGTCCTTCCAGCTCAAAGACCTATAATCCTCCAGTTCTAAGAAACCTTTCAGTCCCACTATTCTACAATCTTTTTTTTTAAACCCTTACCTTCTGTCTTAGAATCAGTACTGTGTATTGGTTCCAAGGCAGAAGAGCAGGAAGATCTAGGCAGTGGGGGTGAAGTGACTTGCCCAGGGTCACACAGCTAGGAAGTGTCTGAGGCCACATCTGAACCCAGGACCTCCCATCTCTAGGCCTGGCTCTCCATCCATGGAGCCACCCAGATGCGTCCCCATTCTATGATCTTCTAAGTGACTGACGTCTATTTCTGTCTCAGGGTTTCATTTCTTCCTGGAAGGTATCGAGTGCAGGTGCGTGTTTATCCACGTGGAATGCATGTTTACACTTACAGAAATTACCATTACCTTCCACAAGGAATATAAAAAGAAATGATGATGACCAGGTTCTTTTCTACCTCAGTAATTACTTTCAGCTTGGGTTCCCTCTCTGTCTCCCCACCTATCCACAGATGTATAAATGATTCCTACATGTTACATCCCTGTTATTAGAAGGTGAAGAACTCCTTATTAGCACTCCTTGGAGACGGCTTGAAGCTCACAATTATTTGGGAAACATGTACTGGTAGCTGGGTGAGAGCATTTGAAGCAATTTTACCAAATAACTGGCTAAATTTAGAAATGTGAGTCAAGAGAATTAGAATGACAGGTCCATTCCTAACCCGGTGTTTGCTGTGAAATCTAATTAGCAGCTTGAAATAGACTGTAAAGTGGTAGAAGACGCTCCTGCCGCCTGATAGGTCAGAAGTAGTCCTGGAGCTGTGACCAATTTTCCGTAGAGAGTCATGACGAGAAGCCTCTCCACTATTAGGAATTCACCGCATCGCCAGATACGCTAATGGGTTCGTTGGAAGGAGAAGGAGAAGCAGAAGCTGAGACCATGACAGTTGGGACAGAGCTGAGGAAGTCAGGGAAGTGGGGACCAGTCAGTGATCCGGTCAGCGCTCCTCCTGCCTGGGGACACCCATTCCACCAGCCTTGTGAACACGTACCAGATTCTGAGCTGGTAACACAGAGTCAGTCACCTCCGTCTTTCAGAGGAGGGTTCTGAGACATCAAAAGACCAGAGCTGGGGGGTGAGGTGGGGTGGTGGTGGGGTGATTTGGCTCTGCACCACCAGAAAAGACGATTCTTAGGTACACTGGTGAGGGTTCTCCTTTAAGGATCGCTGACCCTGAAGAGCACAGGCTGGAAAGCTTAAGGAGTCTTGGGGGCGTATTTTGAGCCTTGCAGAGGTGCAGTCACTTGCAATGGCAAGGAGAGGCTGATGCTAACACCCGGAGACACTCGGTTGCTAAGTGGTGCAATGGAGCTGGCACTGGTTTTGGAATCAGGAAGATTCATCTTCCTGAGTTCAAATCTGGTCTCAGACCCATGACTAGCTGTGTGACCCCAGGCAAGGCACTTCACCTTAGTTGCCTTAACAAAATTAAGTCTTCTAGTCCAAGTTTCTCATCTGTAAGACGAGGAAACTGAATCTCAGAGAGGTTATGATTTATCCAAAGTCACACGTGAAGTGATTGAGATGAGGTTTGAACCCAGGTCCTCCAACTCCGGATTCTGTTTTGGTTATGTTATATTGCCTCTCAGTCTTATAAGTAAATGGAGTGAAGTGTGATTTGAAGGGGACCCAGAATCCCCAACCCCAAATTCTCTCCTAGCTCTGCTTGCTAAGGTGCCTAAAAGTCTATCATTTCAATCCCAAAACACTTCTTTCAGATAATATTATCTGATATTAATAGATTAATGATATTAATGGAAATTAATGATATTAAAGGAAAATGTGTGGGTGGTGACATAATGAATTAAAGTGGTGTGTATCAGAAGCTATCTTTGGCCCAGAGGGGCAGCTAAGTGGCATGGCGGACAGAGCGCTGGACCTGGAGTCAGGAAGACTCTTGCCGGAGTTCAAATCTAGCCTCAGAGACTTACTGGCTATGCCATCCTGGGTGAGTCACTTAACCCTGTTGCCTCAGTTTCCTCATCTGTAAAATGAACTGGGAAAGGAAAGTTATCTTTGCCACTCAGTATCTCTTCCAAGAAAATCCCAAATGGGGTCATGAAGAACTGGACACAACCTGAAATGACTCAACCACAGCAACTGAGGGATGCAAACCCCCTTCTTGATCCTTCTTGCTTTAGCCTCAGGGGCTTGGTGAAATCCCTTTGGTGGCACAGTATTGTGGAAAGAGCCCTGGATTTGGAGGCTGGGAACCTGAGTTCCAGTCCTGGAGAAGTAAAGAAGGGAAGGAAACAAGCATTTATTAAGCACCTATTATGTGCCAGACACTGGGCTAGGCACTTTACAAATATGATGTCATTTGATGCTCACAACAAAGCTGGTAAGTACTCTTATTATCCCCATTGTACAGTTGAGGAAACTGAGACAAACAGCATTTAAATGACTTACATGGGGTCACCCCATCAATTTGAGGTTACATTTGAACCCAGTTCCTTCTGATTCCAAGCCCAGTTCTCTACTTACCAAGCCACTTCGCTCAATCAATCAATATTTATTTATTTTTTTTAACCCTTACCTTCCACCTCAGAATCAGCACTGTGTATTGGTTCCAAGGCAGAAGTGTGGTCAGGGCTAGGCAATGGGGGTTCAGTGACTTGCCCAAGGTCACACAGCTAGGAAGAGTCTGAGGTCAGATTTGAACCCAGGACCTCCCATCTCTAGGCCTGGCTCTCCATACACTGAGCCACCCAGATGCCCCCTCAACAAATATTTATTAAGCACCTACTATGCACCAAGCATACAAATCAACAGGGACACACACACAAAAGTTCAAAATTGTCCTTGCCCTCAAGGAGCTTGCAATCTACCTGTACATATGCTATGTTGGGCATATCATTTAGGCTCTCTGAGTCCCAAGTTCCTTTTCTATTAAAACGAGGATATTGGACTGTTGTTCTTTGTCCATTTTTGCAGAGGACCAAAGACATCACCAGGATAACTGGTGATAGCCTGGGATGCGGGGGATGACCCTGCGGTCTTCAACATCTGTTCTAGGCACTCAACAGCACAAGATTTACCAGGGTTACTCTACTGGTAAGTATCTGAGACAGGATTTGAACTCAGGTCTTCTGAATCTAGACCCAGCACTCTATCCACTGAGCCCTGCAGCTGACTCCTTTGAGCACATAGTAGATGCTTATTAAATATTTGTTGAATGTTAAAAATGACTAAGATAGGACCTCAACCTTCCCACAGACAGAAAGCTATAAGGAAATGTGTTAGATTCAGATGAAGGAGAGACTTGGGTTCAAATAATGCTTCTGATTGTTAGCAGCTATATGAACACAAGCCTGTCACAGATCATCTCTGAGCTTTGGTTTTCCTCATCTGTCAAAAAGGGAGAAAATAATGCCTGTAGTGCCTCCCTCATGGGGTTGTCCTAAATGAGATAAGTGACAGGAACCTTAAAGTACTGTTTAAATATAATTCTTACTCCAGAGCTCACAGCGTAGAAGGGATGATAAAACATGGGAACACAGAAAAGAACAGAAATCTGAAAGTGCAATCATATGGGTAAAATCCTAGAAAAACATGGGGGAGATAGGAATGACTTCCTGTTGGGAAAGGGGGGAGCCATAGAAGCTTTCAGGGAGAAGGCAGCATGTAAGGTGGGTCTCAATTCAGGCAGCAGTGTTTTTGGCACCGTCTTATGGAAAAAAGGTAAAATATTAAAAATCATATTTTCTAAAAAATGCTGACAATGAAAATTCAAATTAATTTAAGATGTGAATCATTAAAAATCATAATAATTAAATAATTTTAAAAATTATAAAAAGGTGAAATTGGGAACTTTGTTTAAACAAAACAAAAAAACAGCTTCCAGAGTCTCCCCTGAGGTCTGACCAGAAGAGCACAATCTCCCTCATATTCTCACCTTTTATCCCTGACCCTGAGTGATGGATGATCCCTAATGCTCACAGGGATCACGCCAAGGCCCAGGAGATACCTCCCCAAGAGCAGAGACATTCCCATGCATCCACTGAATATGACTCAGTTACTCAGAAAAACAGGTCCAGATACTTCAGGGAAATGTTCAATACTGAGGGCTGGGAAGGGGAAAAAAGAAAGTATTGCTCTTGTGTTGCTTCAGACTCTTTGGGATCCCACTTGGGGTTTTCTTGGCAAGATACTAGAGTGGTTTGCTATGGTGACCTTTTTAACGATTATATTTTTTTAGCTCATTTGGCAGATGAGGAAACTGAGGCAAACGGGGGTGAAGTCATATAGCTAGTGAATGTCTGAGGCTGGAGTTGAACTCATGAAGATGACTCTTCCTGGCTCCAGTCCCAGTGCTCTATCCACACTGCCATCCAGCTGCTAGTAAGTGTCTGGGGCCATGTTTGAACTTGGGTCTTCCATGCTCTATGCAATATGGCACTACCTAGCTGATGTCAGATAGAAAGACTCCTACACAGGCCGGCATCTTTTAGGCAACTTGGAGAGTTTTAGAGAGTTCCCAGGAGCCCTGGGAGGCTGTTGACCAGGGTCACCACTAATATCGTGTCAGAGGCAGGACTTGAACCCAGGCATTCCTCATGTCCAGGCCAATTCTCTATCCACTCTGCCATGCTGACTCTTCAATGGTAGTAATGATCTGATTACACTTTCCATAGCAAGAGGCAGAAAGTGGAGATAAATATCAGATGGGCATAATAATAGCAAGGAAAATAAGTATACCACCGGACTGGACGGCTGAAAAGTATGGGAAGCACAGTCTGGGGTTGGCTAGATAACCGTGGGCCAATGTCTAACAATAATAATAACAATAACAACAAGAATAATAATAATAGTTAGCATTTATATAATGCCTTCCATGCACCAGACACTATGCTAGGCATATTACAAACATTATCTCATTTGGTCCTCACAACAACCCTGGGTTGTGGGTGCTATTACCATCCCCATTTTACAGAGGAAGGAAACTGAGGCAGAAAGAGGTTCTAGAGTAAATTTGCCCAAGGACACAAAGTGGGTAGTGCCTGAGGTAGGATTTGAACTCAGGACTTCTTGACTTCTGGCTCATGGTTCTATCTACTGTGCTACCTAGAACATGGTTGGCCACTAACCTACAAACATCCTGAGGCAAGGATGGTGGCTTATCTATGCCTTGTATCATGCTGGGTGCTTGGCATAGAGACTTCCTACATTAGACATTTAATAGATATTTTAAAAATGAATATAGAAATCCACTATTTGACAAAAACTGCTGGGAAATTTGGAAAACAATATGGGAGAGATTAGGTCTAGATCAACATCTCACACCCTACACCAAGATCAATTCAGAATGGGTGAATGACCTGAATATAAAGAGGGAAACTATAAATAAGTTAAGTGAACACAGAATAGTATACTTGTCAGATCTCTGGGAAAGGAAAGACTTTAAAACCAAGCAAGAGTTAGAGAAAATTACAAAATGTAAATTAAATGGTTTTGATTATATTAAACTAAAAAGTTTTTGTACAAACAAAAACAATGTAGTCAAAATCAGAAGGGAAACAACAAATTGGGAAAAAATCTTTATAACGAAAAACTCTGACAGGGGTCTAATTACTCAAATATAAAAGGAGTTAAAGCAATTGTATAGAAAATCAAGCCATTCCCCAATTGATAAATGGGCAAGAGACATGAATAGGCAATTTTCAGGTAAAGAAATCAAAAGTATCAATAAGCACATGAGAAAGTGTTCCAAATCTCTAATAATTAGAGAAATGCAAATCAAAACAACTCTGAGGTATCACCTCACACCTAGCAGATTGGCTAAAATGAAAGAAGGGGAGAGTAATGAATGTTGGAGGGGATGTGGCAAAATTGGGACATTAATGCATTGCTGGTGGAGTTGTGAACTGATCCAGCCATTCTGGCTGGCAATTTGGAATCATGCTCAAAGGGCTATAAAAGAATGCCTGCCCTTTGATCCAGCCATACCATTGCTGGGTTTGTACCCCAAAGAGATCATAGATAAACAGACATGTACAAAAATATTTATAGCTGCGCTTTTTGTGGTGGCAAAAAACTGGAAAAGGAGGGCATGTCCTTCAATTGGGGAATGGCTGAACAAACTGTGGTATATGCGGGTGATGGAATACTATTGTGCTAAAAGGAATAACAAACTGGAGAAGTTCCAGGCGAACTGGAGAGACCTCCAGGAACTGATGCAGGAGCAGAGCCAAAAGAACACTGTACACAGAGACTGATATACTGTGGTAAAATCGAATGTAATGGGCTTCTGTACCAGCAGCAATACAATGACCCAGGACAATTCTGAGGGATTTATGGTAAAGATGCTACCCACATTCAGAGGAAGGACTGCAGGAGAGGAAACATATAAGAAAAGCAACTGCTTGAACGCATGGGTCGGGGCGGACATGATTGAGGGTGTGGACTCGAAACTACCACACCAATGCAACCACCAACAATTGGGAAATTGGTCTTGATCAAGGACACATGACAAAACTAGTGGAAATGCGCATCGGCCATGGGTGGGGGGAGTGCGGGGGGCGAAGGGGAAAATAGGAGCATGTAACATGTAATCATGTTAAAAATGATTATTAATAAATGTTAAAAAAAAAGAACTGATAAATAGAAATAAGCAAGAAAAAAAAATGAATATAGAGAATGACTTTATGTCCAGAAATTCACTCACGGTCCTTTTGGTAGGGATCTCTTCCTCTTCAAATGACCGTGTATTTATGTATTTCTGCAGCCACTGTGTTTCCTTGGAGGACAAAAGCCCATGGAGGACAGGAGGGTAGGTGTCCCATAAAGGTGTGCTGGTGAATTCATGGAAGCAAAGGAGATGGCTACAGCTCAGAGTGCCCTGAGCACTTTTGTCCTTCCTTCAGCAGAGAAAACCCCCTCAGATCTTCTCAGTTTCTGTGGGGGCCTAAGGAGTCAGATCTCCTGTGGGCTTTGCCTTCTCCTTTTTTTTTTTTTTTTTTTTTTGCCACCTTCCCTTCTCCCCTCAGCCCATCTGATTCTCAGTCATTGAGCAGAGAGTTGGCAGGCCCCTTCCTCAAACATCTGGCCTTCCACCTGGCCAAACACATCTTGAGGGGCATCCCCCTGGGGCTGGACTGGGCAACCAATTTAAGCACAGGAGTGCTCCTTGTAATTGAGTCTGGGAATCTTGATCGTTCTCAGGTGAAGCCCAGAGCCCTGCAAAGAGCAGCCCGAAGTCCTGGGAAGCCAGAACGGGAAACCAAGCATCGGGTCAGGACCTCAAGGCAATAGGGACTTGTGTCGCCTACCTAGGTTGCAAACTGGAGGTGGGGGTGAGGGTTGGTACTGGATGCAGATAAAATCAAGATGTCAGCATTGGGGATAGCTGGGTGGCTCAGTGGATTAAGAGCCAGGCCTAGAGAGGGGAGGTCCTGGATTCAAATCAGGCCTCAGACACTTCCTAGCTGTGTGACCCTGGGCAAGTCACTTCACCCCCATTGCCTTACTGCTCTTCTGCCTTGGAACCAATGAAGAGTATTGATTCTAAGGGGGGAAAGTAAGGGTTGGGGGAAAAAAAGATGTTAGCACTGGACCATCCTCTAGGTATGGCCTGAAGTCATTCCCTTTAAGTCCAATTCCTGGCAAATGTGAGGCATTTAATAGATGTTTACTGAGTTGGATAGATGGCAGACTCTTGGTGGGCAAGAGCCGAGTCTCATCCTTCCTCCCCCTGATGATGAAGCCCAATGTTTGGCATCTGGTAGGTCCTAATCAGTGGAGGTTTGTTAAAACAATGATAAGTGCTAGCACTGGGATTACAGGAGGCGGGGCAGGGCCAGTATCTATATATATTGAGAAAAGATTGAGTTCCTATCCTTGAGGAACTTGGGTGAAAGAAAAAAATCTCTGTCTGTCTGTCTGTCTGTCTGTCTGTCTGTCTCTTTGTCTCTCTGTCTCTTCCCCCCCCCTCCCCTTCTCTCTCTATACACACATACATGATGTCTGTGGTTGAACTTTCATGCACACACATATTCAAGACCAATTTCAGAAGACACAGAATTAAGTGCTACATGGTAGGTGATTACAACAAACACATGTATATGTTATAGGAGTTTAGAGAACATTAAAGACAATCCTTCACTTAGAATAATCGACAAATATATTTTTCTATAGTTTTAGGTTTAGCAAGTCCCTTTCCTTAAAACAACTATCTGAAGAATTACCCATGAAGCTATGAAGAAGGAGATGATTTATCCAAGGTCACACAGCCAGGAGGTAAGGGCTGCATGCAGTGGGGTCCCCAAAAGAGGCCTTCTGACCCCAAGTTCCTTTCAATACGCTACACCATCTCCTGTTTACGGACAGGCCCATCTAGCAGCTAGATCTTTTGTCACTAGGCCCACTGAGATGCTTCACTAAATTCAATAAAGAAGAAAAAATAACTCTCTACATTTGCATCATTCTCTCTGCCCTCAGGGCAATAATAACCGAGGGCAGATATGCCATTTGCAATGTACACCTAGTAGGTGTTCAACAGAAATGTCTGCCATTTCTGATGATAAGGGGAAAGAATGGGACTTGGCCTAAAGCATCCATCATTCTCGCTTCCACCTGTTAACTGCTGGATCTAAAGCTCCATATACTGTGCAGGCAGGCTAGGTGTGCCATTTCAATTTTGGCAATGATGCAGTGCGTGGCATGAGCCCTGGTTCCCTAGCAACAGCCCCAATTAGGCAATCACGCCATTTATCAGGGTGCCAATTAATTATAATGATCTTAATGATCTTGCAATTAGATAGCACCTTTCATTCAAAGAGATTGGGGGGGGGGCATAATTTCTGCAGACTTTGCTCATGGCTACCAGCAGCAAGGAAGTTCTTCCAGGTAAGGCCCTGGATCATCCACGGGGCTCTCTTTCAGATGGCACACTTTAGACTTCTAGAAGAGCCACCATCGTCACGTGTGGAATCTGGTCACTTCCGGAGCAGGGCTAAGCCAGGTTCATGACACCCACAAGACACACTACTAGGGATCCTCAAAGATGTGGATGTTTCAAGCATCAGAAGCAGCCACTTGAGGTCTTGGCTCCTGTGGCGTTCTTAACTCTCCTACAGCTCACTAGCCATGCTCACAGCAGCTGGCCTCCTGTAAGATCATTGTTTTTCCAATTATTTTTAACCCCTCACATTCGTGATTTCATGGTTTGGCTGGAAGAGCATATACAGGTTTAGAAGGGGCAGAAGGATGGATCATAAACAAAAAGAAAAAGGAAGAATAAAAGCTGCCATTTCTCTTCCCTCCAGACAATGGGCTGAGCACACTATTAGGCTGCTCTTTTACTATATGATCACTTTCCCTGTATAGACAAGGAAGAATGTCTAAGTTACAAGGAATGTCCAGCATTAATCTGAGAGACTGGCAAATGTTCTAAATTCTTAATATAAACACAAAAGAATCTTACCCCACTCCCACTAGGGAAAACACTGAATTCACTCAGTCTGACAGCCACTTGCTAAAAGCTTCCTACTATGTGCAAGCTACATGCTAGGTGCTGAGAACAGAGAGAAAAGTCAAATGATCCCTGACCTCAAAGAGCTTACAAGTCTAGGGGTGGGGGTGGGGGGAAGGGATATATAACAATTATTATCAACATAATGTTTTATTTATATAGTAGGTTTAGTATTATAAGGCTTGTAAAATGCTTTACATATATATTATATATATCCACACGATAATAGGACATGTACACAAATTCAAGAGAATTTACTCTGAGACACTAAAAAAAAAAAAAAAAAAAAGACAGTCTTTGCCTCAAGGAGCTTATAGTCTACTGTGAAGAAAGAAGATATCTAGCTACTGGTAGGAGCTGAGCCTTGAATGATGATACAGGGATTTTAAGAGTCAGAGGGAGAAAGGAGAGCTTGGGTGAAGGCATAGAGAAGGTCCATGGAATGCCCACTTTGGATACCAGTTTGATTTGAATGGGCCGAGAACTGTACAGAGGAAGAAACATGAAGATATCCTCCAAACCCAAAGGCAATTTAAAACTGAGTAAGGGAATGATGGGAAGATGAACTATGATGGTGCCAGAAGAGAGCTCTGACATCTTTTAATCCCGGGGCTGCCAAATTCCTGCCCACATTCCATGAGCTAAGAATGGTTTTTTACGTTTTAATTTTTATTTTAAAATGGGGAAAAAAAATCTTAGCTGGCAGGTGGTACAAACATAGGCAGGCCAGATTTGGCCCATGGGCTATACTTTGCAGACCCATTTTTTTTTTTTTTTGTTATGGGCTCCTTTGAAGTATTAGAAATCAATGGCTTTCTAATCAGAATGATACCTTTCAATGTATTAAATAAAATATATAGGTTATAAAGTCCAATTATATTGAAATATAGTTATCAAAACACTTTTTTAAAAAAGGTCATCTACCTCAAGTCAAGAACCTCTGTCGATTATCCAAATCTTATTCTATTGTGTAGATAGTAAGAGCAAAAAGAGGGGAAATGACTTATCTAGGGTCACATGGCCACTAAATAGGGCAGAAGAAGCAGGATCAGAACCAGGTTTCTTGCCTCCCCCTGACTGCCTGGCTGTTTCAGGCTATACTGCACAGCAGCTGGAGGCTTGCTCCTATACTGGCTACTGGCCCATCATGGACAATCAGCTGTCTTCTAGTCCTGTTCTTTGAAAGAGATACTCCAGGAGTGGAGTCGGGATTCACAAAACAAACTCATAGCAACGGCAGGAATTCCAAGCGACCTTAGCAATCCTTCGGTTCTATTTCTTCATTTTAGTCGAGGCGAATGAATCTCTAATAGTTCAAATGACTTGCCTACGGTCACAGAGTTGGTAAGAAGCCAAGCTGGAATCCAAAGACAGCTCCCCTCACTCCATTGCTACCTCTTTTTGAGATGTCTAGCTCTTACAACACTCATAATATTAAAAACTCACATACGATCAGGGTTAAAAAAAAAACTCAAACCCAAAACCAAATCCCTGTCAGTTCAAAGGTCAAACATCACTGGGGATGCCCACAGTCACCACCGCGATCCATGCTGACCCTCCCGTGCCTGAGGGTAACTTCAACAGAACATATTTATGCACACAGACTACTCAGGGAAGGAAGATACTTTATGTGTAAATGTCTAACATTTCACTAGCCAAGCCCAGCACCATCATCCTTCCAGCTGCTTATTAGAACATTCAATTACACACTGGGACAGGTTGTTTTGAATGATTTTTCTCTCTTCCACTACCCGGGGTAAGTGAATGGAGGGAAGCTGCCCTTCAGTTAGGTTCTCCATCCCACCCCCCATCCCCCCTTTATTTAATGAATGGATTTAATTTAATTAAAACTCTCCCGAGATTCTGCCATAGTTTGTAGAGTTGCAGGAAGAACTTTCCTTTTGTATGAACAAGATAAGAATAAATGCTCACTTCTAGAAGCAGAGGTTCAGGGGGTGGGGCTCTCAAAAGGAAGCCTTTTTTTTTTTTTTTTTTTTTTTTTAAACCCGTTTAGGCTTCATAGAGGCATTTTAGCTCCTACCAGGAGGAGTTAAACTCCCGGTAAACACGGAGAGTATCTTTCAGTAACTACCGTTTCTCAAGCCCCTGCCTTAAAGAGAAGAGAGGGGAGAAAGGCTGTGTGGGAGGGCTAGAGGAGGAAAAAGGGCAGATGGGGTGGAGAGAGGTTTTACCAGTATGCACAGATGTGCAAATACCCAGATTCACACATAAGCTGAATTTAATTACTTAATTAATTAAATATTTACTCTTAACTGAGAAAAGTGATTAAAACACAAACAGAGGGAAAGAGGGAACCGAGCAGAAAAAAGGTTGGGAAATGAATTGGGGGGGTGTGTGTGGTGGCCGCCTGAGTAACTAAGGCAGGATGGGTTGCTCTGTATTGAAATCCAGTCGGGGCACATAGGGGAAGTGAGGACGTATGCTATTTCACAGAAAAGGAATCAGGGACTTAAATTTCGTTTTCTCCACGCTGGGCACCTTCTTGCTTTTAAGGAACTGAGAAAAGGTATTTGAGAAGAATGCCTAAATCTCCACCCCTAAGGCTTTCTAAAACACTAGGAGAGGCGGGGGAGGGAGGGAGAGTGTCTCTGTGGTCCGGAACAGACCAGACTCGGGAAACTAGCTACACATTTTAAAAACCGATATTCCCCACCGGGATCTCCTCATTCCCTAGTGGCCCTACTGTACCCCTTATTCCCGTAGCTGGCCCTTGGGAGCCCTAGATGTTCTTTTCAGCTTCCTACTGAGTTTAACCCCCAGAGAAGAAGGAACTGACAAAGCCGGCTCACAGAGTGCAAGCACAGCCAGAGTCCATTCAGACTCTATTCCCCGCGTAAGCCTCTGGGTGAGATGAGTTCAGGGGCTCGGTCAGAACCCTACTCGCTCTTGGGGCTATACCGGAGGCCATCTAGTCTAGTTCTCTATCCCTACTAAACAAGGGGCCCCAAAAAGGGAGAAGAAAAAGGGGAAAATGCATTAGTCCATTCCATTCACAAGCCACCTCCACTCCCTCCAGCGGTTTGAATTTTTCAGACTTCAGCTCAATATTATTTGCACCAGCTGCGTCTATGGTCCCGCTGGTCAACCCCTCACCTCACTTGAGCTCCAGACTGTGCCAGCCACCTCGCTGGCTTAGGACGCGGGGGGCTATTCTGAGAGGGTTTGGGGTAGCCTCCCCAATGATCTGCTCCCGCGAGGGCTAGGGTTTTCCCCCCTCTCCACGCTCCCCGTTCCTCCTACTCCCCCATCTCCTCCACTCATACACCTGTTCCCCTCGCCTCTCCTCTTCCCCCTACCAGGCACAGACCCTGCTCCCCCAGGTAAGCACCCCTTCCTCTTGGAGAGGTAGAGAGCTTCGATCCCACGCGGGTGCAGGGTTTCCCGGTCCCCATTCTCATTCCGGAGCCAGGGCGGATTTCCCTCCCGAGCCGGGGCTGGGCTCCCGGAGTGCGCCCCACTCACCGGGGCGCAGGGAACGCTGCTGCCGCTGGCACCGCCTCAGTCTCAGCCAGAGCGGGGCGCAGCCGCCTCTGCCTGTGCCGCAGCCCGCGCCGGCTGCGGGGAGCCGGCAGCTCCGAGGCGCTGCATGCCGAGGAGAGCCGCCTGGCTCAGCGCAGCGCCGGCTCCAGCTCCGGCTCCTTCCCCTGCCTGAGGCTCCGAGCAGCCCCAGTCACCACCACTATCGCCGCCGCCGCCGCTGCTGCAACCACTCCTCCGCCGCGGCCAGGGAGGGAGAGAGGGAGAGAGAAAGAGAGAGAGGGAGAGACTCTGTGTGTGTGTGTGTGAGTGTGTAATATGTGTGTGCGCCTGTGTGTGCCCCCGCCTCCCAGTCTTGCGCGCTCTGCTCGCTCCGGCGAGTCTGGCTTCTGCAACCCGGCGGCTTTAAATACCCCGATCCTGAGGCAGCTCCGGGCACCGGCACAGCCCCAGCAGCCGCCGATCCGCGCAGCCCGCCAGCCGCCAGCCCAGCGCGGGGAGCCGAGGGGGGGGGGGGGGGGAGACAAGGGAGGAGGAGGAGGAGAAAGAGGTGGAGAGAGGGGAGGAGAGAAGGGAGGCGGCGATTAACCCCTGGCAGGGGGCCTCGGGCTCCCATTTCAAAACAAAAACCTGGAGGAAACAGCAACCCGAGTACCACCCCCCGCCCGTTTTTACCCTCCCCTCCCC
>NC_058131.1:242284933-242355269 GCF_016433145.1 Gracilinanus agilis
GGGGGAGACACACACACACACACACACACACACACACACACACACACACACACAGACACGGACACAGAGACCGAAACAGAGAGACAGAGACAGAGAGGCAGGCTGGAGAGGTGAGAAAGGGAAGCTGGAGAGACACAGATTACTGGGACAAGAGACAGGACCAACTAGAAAGAGAACAGATGTTGGGAAAGGGGTTAATAGCTGTCCTGGGCCAACCATTTATAACAAATCAAATGAGATAAAACAAGAATCCCATTGATAAGGTTCACTCAGGCGTGAAAAGTTCTGTACAGGATTAAAAAAAAAAGACATTAAAAAAAAACAAAGATTCCCTCCCCCCCCAAGAACAGACTTGAGGAGCAGTTTCTGAAAGCCCCAATAAATTTCCCCAATACAATCATTATCCAAGTAGATTCATTTCCCCTCCCCCCTGACACGTTAATAAGTGTTTTCTTTTATCTGCTTTCAAATTGTCCTTCACCATCTGCAAACATTCCTGCCTTACTGCAGAAAACTCCTTCATAGCTCCGTACTTGTCTCTAACAACATATCATTTGCTATTAGCAATACCATCCAGCCCGACTTTCCAGTGAGATTACAAGGTTACCAGTCCATGCTCCAAGAAACTCTGGTTTAAGCAGAAATCTCAATCTTTGCTCCTGAAATGGCATCCAGTGGGATGGAAGGAAGAAAATACAAACCCGCCTTCTCCTGGAGAAGACACACTATGATTTGTATCACTGACACTGGAACATGCATCTCCTGCATTCCCTACTCACTTGGCCAGCATGGGCCAGAGCACCCCTGGCTTAGAGACTCAGAAGGCGTAGATTCCAGACCTGGCCCTGGCCCTGGCCCTGGCCCTACTTCACGGGAGCCCCTTCCCCTTTTGGGCCTCAATTTGCTACTCAATAAAACAAAGAAATTGGACTAGCTGGTCTCCAAAGCCCTTTCCAGCTCTGCCTACCTAGGCTGACCATTGCTTCTTCCTCAGTCTCAAAGGCTGAAAGGATCCAGACCTAGAGACAGGGACTATTTGATTTATACTCTTTTTCTTCCCCAGCACAGAGCTTTCTGAACAGGGTAAGTGGCAGCAGGTATTTAATTAACGTTTTTGAATAGCTAGCGCTAGGTGGTGCAGTGGGCATTAAATCAAGAAGACCCAAATTCCAATCCTACCTCAGATACTTAATAGCTGTGTGCCCATAGCCAAGTAATTTAACCTTACTCAGCCTCAGTTTCTTTATCTATAAATGAGGGAGGTGGACTTCATGGTCTGTAAGGTCTGGCTTGCAGGGGATAAGAGTATCCACCCTGGAAGGAAGACTCACTTTCCTGAGTTCAAGTCTGGCTTCGGACACTTACTAGCAGTATGAATCCTGGGCAAGTCACTTTACCTTGTTTGCCTCAGTTTCCTCCTCTGTAAAATGAGACAGAGAAGAAAATGATACCACTACATATCTTTGCCAAGAAAACCCCAAATGGAAACACAAAAAGTAGGAAATGACAATAATTAAAGCCCCTTCCAGCTCTATAGCTGTGATCCTATGAATATGCATTTTAATATTTACCAAGTGTTTTCTTCATACCAAACATATCCTCAGCTAGAAAATGAATTAGACAAGATTATCTCTAAGGCTATCTCAGTTTTCTAATAATAATCTATTTCTAACAACATTTTTAAGGTTCGTTGAGTAATTTTTTCACAGCAGGTAGGTAGCACAAATATCATTGTTCCCATTCTACAGAAAAGGAGATGGAAACACAGAGAGGTTGAGTGAGGAAGAAGCATGGTATGATGCAGTGATTCTCAAAGTGTGGTCCAGGGGTTTCCATCAGGGAGTCGTGAGATAAAAATTATTTTCATTGTAACATTGTTGGATAATCAAAGTTAATTGACTTTGCTACTAATAGCAGTGCAATGATCCAGGACAATTCTGTGGAACTTATGAGAAAGAATGTTATCCACATCTAGAGAAAGAACTGTGGGAATAGAAACACAGAATAAAATATATGATTTATCACTTGTTTTTATGGGTGTTTTGTGATTTAGGGTTTTAGTTTTAAAGGATTACATTTTTACAAAAATGAATAATATGGAAATGGGTTTGAGTGATAATATATATGTATAACCCAGTGGAATTGCTTGTCAACTCCAGGAGTGGGGAGGGATGAGGGGAGGGAGAAAACAGGAATCATGTAACCATGGGAAAAATTTAAAAATTAAATTAAATTAAAAAAGTAAAAGTAGATAAAACTATGGTATTGTAAAACATAAAATAAAATTATTTTTATAACCACACTGGGCATTTTAATTTTTAATAAGGTAAATATAGATATAGCCCACATATACCAAAGCTTTTTGAGGTTCTTAATGATTTTAAAGAGTGTAAAGGGGTCATGAGACCCAAAAGTTTGAGAACCAGTGGAAATATCACTGGCCTTGATGTTAGGAGATCTTGGATCATGCCTAGAATTTACTACTTCCTAGCCTGTTGCCTTGAGCAAGGCACTTTGCCCCTGCCTTCATTTTCCTCATCTGCAAAGGAAAGGGAGTTGGAGGAGATGATCTCTCAGGCCCCCCACCCCAGTGCTAACATTCAGTGACTTGCCCATGGTCACAGATGAGGCTGCTAAATGTCAGAGATAAGGTTAAACCCAGGGGGCCCGACTCAGCGCTGTATCCACCACAACATGATGGGTCACCTGGGACCGTGTGGACCTGTGAGTTAAGTAATATGAGGTGCTCCCCATTTTTACAAATGGGCCCAGTTTTATAACTCCTGACCCTAAGTCCAGTAGTCCTTTTGTTGTCGTCCCACAGGACACTGCCCAGATGTATCAGGGATTTGTTTATATTTTTACCACACTATTATTATGAATATCATTTATACAGGAGTTCAAGTGATTGTCCAGATTTGGGGGCCTGGTCTCCCACAGTGCTTGGGCTTCTTTCCAGTTTAGGAGAAAGCTACTTATTCATGACTTGGCTCTCTTTTCTTCACATCCTCACATCCCTTTACATTATTCAAAATCAGGTTTCTGGGTGATTTCTTTTTCCATTTAATGTCACTGATTTCATTAGCCTCTTCTTGAAAAAAGGAATGTCGGAACCTCCCCCACTTCCCTCCTCCCCTCCCCCACCGCCTACCTCCTCTCAAAAAAACCACCACCACCACCATCACCACCACCAATGACAACTATTCTATGTCATCTCCTAAGAACAGCTCTTGAGTCTTTCTATTACTAATGTTCTCTGGCCTGCCCTAAATTTGGCCCTGCCCAAAATCTTCCATTTCATTCCCACTACCCCTAGCACCTATTCAGACGATTATGGACTTAGAACCAGAAAGGACATTAGCAGACATCCCCAATTCCTTCCCTCATTTTACAGTTGAAGAAACTGAGACCCCTTGAAGTTTAATGATTTTGCCTGAGGTCACATAGGTAATAACCCGCAGAGCTAAGATACAAAATCAGGCCCCATGATTTTGTGTTTTTCTAGCATACCACAATCCATGCAAAAAGCAAGGAGAGTCATAATCATCTGCCTTCCAAGTGACTCTAAATTTCTCCTCCTTGGGAAGAAGGCATACGTAGTTGGTTGAATTTTGCCTTGGGAGAAAGAGCTCTCTGGCCTTGAATTCATGGAGTTAAGTCTTGGCTGGGGCTTTGACTTGTGATGTCATGTTGGGCAAGTCATTTGCAGTCTCTGAACCCGAGGTTCCTCCTCTTGATTTATTTTTTAAATTTTTATTTATTTATTTATTTAAAACCTTTACCTTCCATCTTGGAATCAATACTATGTATTATATTGGTTCCAAGGCAGAAGAGTGGTAAGAGCTAGGCAATGGGGGTTAAGTGATTTGCCCAGGGTCACACAGTTAGGAAGGGTCTGAGGCCAGATTTGAATCCAAGATTCTAGAATGGAAGGTAAGGTTTTACAAAAAATGAGACAGATAAAAACGGCTTATAATAGAGCTCCCATCCTAAGGTCATGCTCAGCTCTGAGCAATGCTTCTTTTTAAATGTGACTGTTAATTCTGTCGATAAGCCTTCCAGTGGAGGAGACCCTTGCTTTTGCTCATCTTCCATACCCTTGAATACCCAATGGCTCTAAATCTCATCAGACAAAAGGCCTGTTTGGGGTTTCCCTTTGTTTATCATTATAAACATCTCCATCATCTCTTAGAGCGATATTCCTCGTCAGCTAGCCATATTTATGTCTGCTTCATCGTTTCACAACTGCATTTTCTGCAAACATGGCAGGACCTTTTGAACCCCCCTGGTGCCTTTCCCTTCACACACAGAAGCCTGGTTTTTCTGCTCCTGCTTCTCTGCATCATCAGTGACCTTTTGTGGAGAATCTCTATCTGATTCCCCCCAACTCCAACCTTAAAAACCCAGGATTGCGGTTTCAGTGTCCTAAGTCACGTGCAGCAAACATGCACGATATCCATGAGTGCTTCTTCCTTTTCATCCAGGATTTGAATGCAATTTGAACACTTTTTATTTTATTTTATTTTTTTCTTGCCAGAGTACTTTCTGTGCTGAGTTTGGATCTGAACAGAATGAGATTTTATGAGGGTCATAAAACTTTAGCTTTTAACATATTTCAGAGAGAAGAATACGAGTCAATTATGAAGAATGTCTCTGGGTCTTGATCATCATAGATCATAGGGTGTCGGAGATGGAAGAGGCTTCAGAGATCACTTCTTCCAATCAATTCATTTCACAGATGCGGAAACTGAGGCCCTATAGAGCTGGAGAGGCAATGTGATAGAAAGGTATAATAAGAACTAGATTTGTAGTTTAAATCCCAGCTCTGCTACTTACCATCTGGATGACCTTGGAAAAAATCACTTAAATGTTCCTGGGTCTCAGTTTACTCCGTTGTGAAATGAGGGTTGGACTAGGCGACCTCTGAGGCCCTTTTCATTTCTACATCCTATGATCCATGAGGTTTTCCCGAGGTCATCAGTGTAACATAGAGCAGAGCAGGGAACTGAGTCGAGTCTCTTTTACTTTCTATCTAGCGTTCTTTATGTCACACTACATGGAAACAATTAAACAGCATGATGCAATAGAAAGAATATATATATTTAGAAGACCAGTGTTCCAACCTTTGTTCTGCCATGTATTACCTGAGTGATCTTGGGTATGTCATTGAACCAACATCCCTTTTGAGCCTCAGTTTCCTCTTCTGTAAAATGAGGGGTTTGGATGAATAGATCTCTAAATTCCCTTCCAGCTCTAAATGTGGCGAGCCTGGGGTCCTCTAAACATTTGAGAAAGACTAACATTTAGGTAGACTGCTAGAGCACAGGTGGCTTTCATCGCATGCCAAGGCTTGGCACAAACACACGTTTACAGGAGGCGAGAGTCACCCAAACAGGGCTGCAGCCTCAACTCCAGGGCGAGGCCAGCCTGCATATGTTTTGCATTGTACAGTCTGCGATCATCCACAGAAGAGAGTCTTGTGGTCCATCCCACCCATGTTTTTGTTCAGGCTGAAGCTGCCCTGCCTGTCGAAATGAAATTACGTCAGGGGGAAAACTGTTTATATATCTTGAGATATTATGATAATGAAAACCAGCAGCCTAACCACCCTAACCCAGAAGAAAGTTAATTGTGTTTCATGCCCTATCACTAAGGGAGCAAGCTGACACTGAGATGGAATAACTTCTCCAGAACAAGGCTAATCACTTTAGAACAGCACACATTTTTTTTCCTTAATTACAAATAATTGTAGAGTGCAATTTGCACTAATGCCTGACGCCCAAAAGTGCACATTCATGAATAAAAGGCTCGTTGGAAAGGGGAAGGTACAGCAAATCAGTGTAATTGTGGTAACTTGCAGCATGCACATAAGTGACCTTAGTGAGTAGTGACAATTATTATTAATAATATTAATTGCTGACATTTCTATAGAGCATTTATGGTTTACAAAGCACTTTTCTAAAAAAAAAATCCAAACAATGAGAGGTAAGTAGTTCAAGTCTCATTATCCCCATTTTGCAGATGATAAAATTGAGGTTTAGAAAAGCCAAGGAAGCATCTGAAAAGGGAGGATCTGAGTTAGAATCCCAGCTCTGCTTACCCAATTGACCTTGGGGAAACCACTTAACTTGGCCTTAGTTTTGCTCAACTGTAAAATGAAGGGGTTGGATGAGATGATGTCTAAGATCCTCTCTAGCTGCAAATCCTATGATCTCATGATTACTCTGCTTGATCTCAGAGAACAGAAGTCGGATCATTGGGGAGAGGATGACAGATTCTGGCTTTCTAACTCTTTCTAATTCTAGCTCTCTAACAATTAGAGGTACCCCAAGAGGAAAAGGCTGTCCCTGTAGGTGACAAATTCCTTTCATTGAGACATTCAAGAGAGGTATAGAGGGAGCTTATGCTTCAGATAGGAATTTGATTAGGAGCCTTTGAGATTCCATCTCAGCTCTGAGATTCTAGAGTCCCACGTCTGAATCCAAATTCAGTACTATTCCTACCCCACCATATGTGCCTACCACAATACAGTAGAAAGAGAGTGCTAATGGAAATCAGATGACCTGAGTTCCAATTCTCCTTCTACTATCTTTGTTAAACTAGACACTTACTTGACCTCTCGGGTTGGACTAAATGATACCAAAGGTCTTTATCGGCTCTAAGACCATGGTCCTATGATGTCTGATTTTATGGTTTAAGGACATCTCCATTTTTAAACACTGGTTGGAGAACATGGATAGAAAAGGTGATTTGTCTCATTTAACGAATCACCAATAGTTCTCCTTTGGAGACCCAGCCAGGGAAGATTAAACACGTGGAATTTTATTGCTGTGATGAAACAGAGGCATACAAGCAAGATTAATACACGTATAATTGAGTATTAAAATGATTAATGCGTCTCAGGAAGGCACAGCTGCAGATCTATATGGAAAAAGTGGGCTTAATGAACACGGGGTGGTCCAGTAGCTTTCTGGGAGGGGGGACCTGATTGGTTGGACAAAAAGTATAATTTGATATGTCTCTCTCCACGACTATATAATTTGTGTGCATGTGTGTGGGAGGCAGGGGGGCAGAAAGGGACACCTTCCTGGAAACCACTTACATGCTTATTAATACCAGTAATAACTTAGGAAAAGAAAGCTGATGACTTGGATAAATGTTTGACTTGCCACCTTCCTCATCCTACTCCACCCCCATGCCTTTTCTGGACTTGAAACGGACATGGTATTAGATCAGGAAAATTGCCCAAATCGCTGGATTTTTTAATTAGAAGACACTTGAGCAGGCAGCTAGGTGAAGCAATGGAAGGAATGCTGAACCTGAATTCAGGAAGATACAGGTACAAATGTAACCTCAGACAATTACTCTCTGCCTCAGTTTCCTTAACTGTAAAATGAGGATAATAGTACTTGCCTCCCAGGGTTGTTGTAAGGATAAAATAAGATAATATTTATAAAGTTCTTTGAAAACCTTAAAGTGCTATTTAAATTCTAGATATTGTTATTATTATAGTTATAAGCCATCATCTTTCAGAGGCTCTTCCTCTAAGGGTTAGGGACTGTTTTTGAAAAAAAAAACAACATTTTGATAATTGAAATTCAATATAATTGGTGTCCTTCGTAACTTTATGTGCTTTATTTTAGGCATTTAAAAACATTATTCTGAGAAGGGGTCCATAGGTTTCTTCGGTCTGCCAGAGTGGGTCTGGGATATAAAAAAAAAAAAAAAAAAAAGGTTTCAGAACCACCGATGTAGCCCAACCCCTTCATTTTACAAAGGAGGAAGCCAACACTCTGAAAGGGTAAGTGATTTTCCACTGGTCACACAGCTAGTAAGTAGGAGGTGCTGGATTCAAACCCAGGCTCTCTGACTCAAAAAATCCACGGCTGTTTCTGTGATTTCCTTTTTAGGATCGTTTCTATTATGCTACTTTTTCCTTGCATTAATCCACACATAGTCCAACTCCCTCATTTTATATGTGAGGAAACTCAGGTCCCTGGAGAGGGGGATGATTTCTTTTACCTTGATATAGTGGCAGGTCCAGACTAGAACCCAGGTTTCCTGACCCTTCCTCCAAGGGCCTTCCCTATGCACTTAGAAGCATCCTCAGCATGAGGCAAGTTGTCTCTACCTGGTCAACTGTTGAAACATGTAGGAGAGTAGGAAAATAGGTCAGAGCAGCAGGGGAGGAGGTGGAAGGAATTTGTCCTTTAGAAAGGTCACACAATTATACCCCAAACTGTAGCAGAAATGCCCCCTTTTGGAAGCTTCTTCACTTAATAAAATTTGCTATAAAGCATCTTGGCCAAAAGCCTGAAAATTAAAGTAATAGTTGTCCTGCAGAACAATTTCCCAGGGATGCCATTTCAAAACCAGATGCCACCTGGAGAATGTCCTAAAAGAGTGTCACTGTAGCTGCCAAATCTGGCTAATGCACCGCACGGTATGGGATGGAGCCCTAAGAGAACTTAAACTGGGGCTGCGGGAAGAGAGCTCAGTGGAGCAGGGGCTAGAAGGGAAGACGTTGCCATATGCACCTGAGCTAGCTCCCTACTGCTGAGTGGAATAGGTTATGAATTTTAATTTATTTATGGAGAAGCAGCATGGTGCGAATGAAAGAGCACATTGCCTTGGAAGTCAAGACACTGACGTTCTCATCCCAGTTTTGCTGCTAACTTTTGATGTGACCTTGGGGGTGGGGGGGAGGGAATGAACATGTATTATTTCATTTTAATTTTTTTTAACAACTCTTACTTTCTGTCTTAGAATCAATACTGTGTATTGGTTCTAAGGTAGAATAGTGGTAAGGGCTAGGCAATGGGGGTTAAGTGACTTGCCCAGGGTCACACAGCTAGGAAGTGTCTGAGGTCAAATTTGAACCCAGGACCTCCCGTCTCTAAGTCTGGTTCTCAATCCACGGAGCTACCCAGCTGGCCCCATTGGAACAACTTTTTATTAACAGCCTCCTATATGCCAGGCACTATGCTCAAGGCTTTACAGGTATTATCATCTTGTTTGACCCTCACAGCAACCCTGGCGTGCTATTATTACTCCTGCTTGACAGGTGACAAAACTGAGGTAGACAGATGTTGAATGACTTGTACAGGGCCACATGATTATTGAGTGTCTCAGGTCATATTTGAACTCAGTCATCACTGACTCTAGATCCAGTGCTCCATCCACTGTGCCACCTAGCTGCCTTGGATAAATGACTTCTCTGTGAGTTATAAATATATAAACATATATAATAAATATATGAATATATATAAATACAATATATATATATAAATATTATATAAATATAATAACTCTATAAAATGAGGGGATTGGGCCAGATGATCTCCAAGGTCTCTACCAGATTGACATTCTATGTTCTAAAGCCTTTCCCAACTTTTACAATTTATAATCTAAGGTCCTTCCCATTTCTGACCTGATAGCAATCTATGAAGTTTTGGGATATGTAGATTTTTCCTTTGGAGTGACCTTGCTATATTTTCAGCTAAAGCAGTAATAAATAATTGCTTAATTCAAGGAAGTGTAAACATTTCAAAGCTTGTTTGGATACTAATGATTGTATTTGCTTGTAATTATTTGATAAAGCAACTGAGTGTACTGTATGAATCTGTAGTATTAATAGAATTTCCTCAAACACTCAGCCACTGGTCTACCTCACTCCCTGTCTAAGTAAGTCATTAGTTCATTTGGCTCTTCCTCACATACCATCTAGTCAATTAACTATGAAGAAAAGCAAATGAAGCAATTTATTTTCTCAGGAGAACTGAGTGCTGTATTTCTGTACACTGAGGATCACGGCATTAGAGCTGAAAGAAACCTCAAGGGTCATCTGTTTTATAGAAAACCCTCTGTTTTACAGATGAAGGAAGTGAGGCCAGGAGAGTTTAAGTGATGTACCAAAGATCAGACAGGTAGAGCAAGGATTCTGCCTCTTTTACATTGGTTTGAAATATCTCTGTGCTCTAGTATATGATCACATTTTGTAAAAGTTCTATATAGTGCTGAGAAATATGTATATTCTTTTGCTGTCCCATTTAGAAAATGTCATAAATGTTTTGACTTTAATTTCTCTAGCAGTTTGTTCAGCTCTATATTTTCCCATTTGTTTAACTTTGTTAGACTTATTTAAAGTTGAGAAGGATATTGAATTCTCTTGTCATTATTGTGTCACTATCTGTCTTCATGTTGCTCAGATTGTGTTTCCTTTATGAATTTGGATGCTTACGCATTTGGGGTTTAGAAGTTTATTATTGATATTGATTTGTTATCTGTGGTTCCTTTCGGTATAACATAATTTCCATTTCTTACTTAAAAGTGTGTTTACTTCATCAGAGAGCATAATGGTAACCCCTGCTGTTTTTGGATTCACTTGCACATAGTAGATCCCTTCCCCCCACCTCATCCTCTCATTTTAAAATTTCATCTATGTCTTTGTTTTTTAAATGTGTTTTTTTGCAAGCAACATATTGTAGGACTTTGTTTTCTTATCCATTCTGCCATTCCTTTTTGTTTTATTGGATTGTTTAATCCATTTACATGAAAAAAAAAACCAACCTTACCTTCCATCTTAGAATTGGTACAAAGTATCGATTTCAAGGCAGAAGAGCTGGAACAGCTAGGCAAATGGAGTTAAGTGACTTGCGCAGGGTCACACAGCTAGAAGGTATCTGAGGTATCATTTACATTCAAAGTTATGAAAACTAGGTTTATATATATATATATATATACATATATATATGTGTGTGTGTGTTCATTTGTCTCTAATATTGTTTTTTATTTGTTACAATTTTTTCCCTTTGCTGTAAACAATTTAACCTTAATCTCTTTAAAAAAGAAGGATTAAAAAGGGAGGGAAGAAAGGGGGGTCTTGCTTCAGTGGTAGGAGGGAATTCTTTCTCCTGGTTCTTTCCCCTTTATCCCTGATCCCTCTTTTTGTTCGTTATGCTTTTTCCTTTCCAGATTTTATTTATTGGTTCCTTTTGCTCTCCTGCTTTTATCTGGTTATATAATTCATCTCCTTTTCCCTTCTCAGTCAAGTAGGTTCTTCCTTCTTCTCCTCTCCTTCAAGGAATCCTATTCATTAGTTTTTTAAAATTTCATTTTTTGCATCTCTTTCCAAAAAGAATGCTTCTTATTCTCTTCATTATCCACCCTCTCTTTCTATCTACTCTAGACTCATATCCTCTGATTCATAACCACTATAATTCTCTGATCTCTTTTCTCTGCAATCATGCAATCAAACCTTCAAGGTATCGGATTCTAAGCTTTCTCCTATAGGCTGTTTCTGTCATTCCCTTGTAGAACTTGCCCCATGGATTACCTTTTTCCATTGTACCTCACTCCCAGAACAATGCTAATTCATAAAGACATCAGAGATTCATAAAGCCCTCTCCCACCATGATGAATCTCCTCCCTAGGTTTATGTTCTCCCATCCCTCAGGTGCCAGTTTTCCCCAGAAGTTCTAACTCCTCCCATCCCAAGGCAGAATGATTAGACTTTTCAAGCACTAAGTCCTTCAGGCCACATCTAGAGTAAGATCCCCATCTCCCTTCATAGACTATCTCTGTTCACCTATAATAGCATTCATTAGTGGAATCCCTTCCTACCACTGAAACCAGACCTCCTTTCTTCCCTCCCTTTTAGTCCTTCTTCCTTCTCTTTACTCTCTCCCCTTTAGGCTCTTTCCCTTCTAAGACCACAGGAGTTACCCTCCTCTCATTGTTAGCCCTTGATTTGACCCTGGGACATCATACATTACTTTCTATTTCCTTTCTCCTCTTCTTCCTTTTTCATAAACCATCTCATTTTGTAATATAGTTCCATAAAAAACCAAAAATATTGATTTACTTGTAGGAGTAGTGCCAGGTTCTGTCCATAATGCCCCAGGTCCTCCTCTTTACTATTATCCACACCAGGTTTCTACCTTCTCCTCTCTCCCTTTGTGTACATTTTAGAAAGAAGTTAGTCTCTTTGCCATCATCCTTTTGTGACTGATATCTTTGGCTACTGTATTTATTCATTTTACCTGCATTTTTGTTGTTTGACAGTTTGAATTCTGGTTTTCTTTCTAAAAAATCTTTTAAAAACTTCTTTATTATTACAGGTCCATTTTTTTTGCATCTATGGTTAAAATCAGATTTGCAGCATAGGTCAGTGATGGGCAATCTTTTGAGCTTGGTGTGTCAAAATTTACCAAAAAACCGAGCATAACTCAGGTGGTGTGTCACTTCGAGAAAAACACCATAATTTCGCAATATTGATAGTTTAAATAACAAAAATGTGTAATTGTAATATATAACCGTATTTAATAAATCAAAATAGGTAAATTAATATAGGTAGAATTGTCACCTATAGTACACAGAGTGTCTACACTACACTACAGCAAATGTTTCATCCTTGGCATGCGGCCCCATAATTCTCTGTATGCAGTCGCATGTGGCTGTGTGTCATCGAAAAGGGCTACAAGTGTCAGTGCTGACACACGTGTCATAGGTTTGCCATCATCGGCATAGGTCATTGATTGGCTGCATTCTTATCTCCATTGCTCTTTAGAACATATGACTCCATTCTGTCTTGTTTTCTGGTGGGCATAGAGTAGTCCTGAATTATTCAGATTTCCTCGTCTTTATATTTGAAGGTCTTTTTCCTGATTGTTTATAGAACTTCTTGTTTCTTAATTGAATTATTCAACTTAACCACTATGTGTCAGAGAGTTTGCAGGCTTGAGGTTTTACTTATTTATTTGTTTTTGAGGTGGTGTGTGCTTTCTTTCAATTGGTATTTCACTTTCTCTATTCAGAAATTCTGGACAGTTTTCTCCTATTATTCCCTGTATTATGGTGTTAAGGTTTTTTGTACCATTGTCTTCTTCTGAGAGACTTATGATCTTTATGTTGTTCCTACACATCTTGTCTTTTGATATTTTTGTTTGCACAGAGAGCCTGTTTTCTATTGCTCTTTGCTTTTCCTCATTTGGATAGTTCTTCACTTCTGTGTTTTTGCATTCCCAGTCTATTGTTCTCTGTCTCTTAATGTTTGTTTGCTTATTTTTGGTGAGATTTGCCATTGCAGATTCAAGTGTTTCTATTCTGCCCTATATCTTTGTTGTGCAGAACATAAATTCTGCTCTCATAATTCTCATTTCTTTTTTTAACCACTCAGGGGAAGTATGTTTTAGTTCCATGTTCTCACATTCTATAACGTTCTCTATCTCATCAAGTGTTGGATCATTTTCTTTTGTTCTGCAGTATCTATTTGTAGACGCCTGAATTCATTTACTAGATCTAGAGGCAATATTTCCTTCTGTTGTTAATGTTTTCCCTGTTGATTTATCTCCTTATGTCCAAGTCTTCTTCCTGATATCTTTGTTAATTACATTATTTTATCCTTTTGTGATTTTCCCCAATTCACTTTCTATCACTGTTTTCTCTGATGGTGGTTTCCTCAGGGCTGAATCTCAAAATGTCTCAATCTTTTCCCATGCTAGCAGTTTAGGGTTCATAAAACTATGTCTCTGCCCCACCTGACTTTTGGGATGCTTTGCTTTTCCCCTTATGCTTAGTGGAGTACTCCAAGGCATCCCTCTCATCCCTACCCTCACCTCTCTCAGTGTCCTCTGCTGGTGTCCTGTCTTGCTCTCTCTCTGTTCCTTATTTGTCTGGCCTGGAACCAGCAATTTAGAGAGTTTCCATGCTTGTGCCACAGGGTTGTCTTCCCTGCAGAGCTCTGCAGCACTGGTACTATAGGGTTATGGCCTCCAGCAAGCCTTTTCCCTTTGAAAGACTACTGCCTACTGCCTGTTGCCTGCTGTTTGACATCTACTCTACTGGCTATCTGTAATGGCCTAGGGAAACTTCTGTATTAATTAGAATCTTGAACCCTTGGACTCCATCTCCCAAAATTCTTTTCCTTTTCATGTATGTGAGTCGTTATGTTGTTTATATATAGTTTTGGGGCCTCCTCCTCCTCGCTTTCTCTTCCACATGTGTGGTTTGGGTGACCTCCCTCTGGATGCTAGCTTTTTTTAGTTTCCCTTTTGCTTCGAGTTAAATTTAGTAAATCTTATTAAATATAATACATGAAGTATTGGATGTTAATTTTAAAATCTACACTTCTTTGGCCTGGAGTTGGATTCTTCCATGACCCTGGAAAGAAGAAGGGGGAATCAGGCTGTAGGAGTGGATTTTTTCAAGTTCATGTGTTGGGTCTTTGAGTCTGCTAATGCTTGTTGCCAGTAGCAAGGGAGGTGAAAAAGGGTTGCTGAGTGAGCATCAGTTCGTGGGTCTGGAGCTTTATTTGATGTTCTTTTTGGAGTCTGGGTGCCCTAGAGCATGAAGACAACTGAAGTTGCTTTATCTTTTTTCGTGCATAATTTCTGACTTGGAGAGATTTGAGTTGTGTGAATTAAATATCAAGGGGACTCCAATTCCAGAAAGACCCACCTTATTAGGTAGGAAGCCACTGAGTCATGTATCTTGATTGGAAGCGTGGCAGTGGCTTTCCTGACTAATGGAAGTCAATGTCTGTGATGTGTCTGCTAAGGAGGAGACTGAAGTAAAACTGGCCAGTTAGAAACTCTGAGTAGGAGGGATTAAACTAGGTTTAAAATGCCAGTGGGGGAGGTGTGAGGAGCTCTGCCATTTTTTCCTTGTAGGACCAGCTCTCTCTCTGTCGAGAAGTCTCACTCTTATCTAACTGAACAATCTTTTCTGGCCTGGCAGGAGAAGCCCAAAGTGGCTGAGGCTGCTGCTGATTGGGCAGAATGATCTAAAAGAAGGGGTTGCTTGGAGTAGTGGCCAGAGGTACAATGAGGAACCTGACTCAAAGAGACGTGGCACATATTGGAGACCTTCTAGTTTGACTGCTCATCCTTTTTCTCTCGTATGTATTACTAATAAATAATTATAATTTATTATAAAGTCTCCAAGATTAGTTTTGATTGTAACAGAGTGGTCATGGGGATCAGAGAAAATATCTAATCTGCTGGGACAATCCTGAGAGACTCATGATGGAGAATACTATCCACCTCCAGAGAAAGAATTATTGGAGTCAGATGGATGTGGATCAAAGCACACTATCTTTCACACTGGTGTATTTAAGGCTTTATTTTAGGGTTTTGGTTTTGTATGAGTATGTTCTTAACAACAGAGAGGAAGTGTGTTTTGCATGATAATAAAAATTAAATTAAATAAAAAAAAGAAAATGTCCAGCCTGCTATCTTGTCGCTCACATGACCCAGCTACAAAGCTAGAGCTGGGATTCAGAGGGAGATTCTCTGACCCCAAGCCCAAAGTTCTTTCCACTATATTATACTGCCTTTCTAAAAATTCAACCCAAGAGGTAGAGAGTAACTTGTAGAGCTGGATGGAATTTTAGAAATCATCAAATCTAATCTTATATCCAGCACAAATATAGCCAGGATGAACCAATAACTATGCCAATGGAACTAGATGTATATTTTGATTCCTTGGAGAATTGTTCAGGTATGTAAATGAGCAATTCTGACCAGTACAGTATCTCTGTGGCTAGAGTGTCCCACAAAAGACTGGCTAATGAACCAAGAGGAGCTGCCCATTTGATAAACTTTAAAAGGAACTGAGAAGGGCACCCATATTTCCAAAGCACCTACTATGTGCTGAGCACTGCATTAATCACTTTTTACTAATATTATCTCATTTGATCCTTACAATACCCTTAAGAAGTTAGTCGTTAGTCTCTTTACTTTATAATTAAGGAAATTGAAGCAAACAGAAAGTAAGTGACTTGTTCAGGGTTCTACCGCTTGTTAATTCTGAAGTCACATGTGATCTTAGGTGTCCCTAACTCCAGGCTTAGTTCTGTTTCCCACCAAGTAATCATTTTTGTAGAAGAGAAAAATCTCTTTTTTCCTTCTCTTCCTCTTCCTCCTCCTTTCCCTTCTCTTTGTCTCTGTTTCACTCTATTTCTTTCCCTGTCTCTGTGTCTCTGTCAGTCTGTCTATCTCTGCCTCTCTCTCTGTCTCTATCTCTTGGGACCCTGCCAAATTTTCTTTTGGACTCCCAGAAAGGAAGGGAAAGAAAGTTCTCTATCTCTCTCCATCTCTAAGCAGCAATGGTGGATACAACTTGAACATGTGGCAGTAAGAACATATCCTTGCCCAGGAAAGCCTGAGATTGGACCTCAAATACCTAGCTTTTTTTTTTTTTCTGCTTTGCATTTCTTTTCTTAAGCATTGGTAGTGAAACAATGATCCCAAAAGACAGACATTTCCAGTCTTGGCAGATGCTGTAGTCAAGAATTCCTGGGTTCCTGAGTCAATGCTGGCTCCCCGGCAGGAGGTGTTTCCTGTGACTATACCACTTCTCAGAAGAGAAGATGACCATTGCCAGGAAGATGCTGCAGCTGAAAGGAAAAAGAAAGTCAAGCCAGATTTTGGCTGGTTGGAAGATCTGGACCATGAGAGCTGCTTAGGCTGGGAGGTGGGAGATGGAATGAAATATCTGCTCAGGAGTCCTAGAGTTGTATTTACTTCCAAGAAGTATATATAAATGGTGTGATGTGTTTTTATATTTTAAGTAAGTGTTAATGTATGCTTATGAGTCTTATGTTTTAAGTATTTCTTTTGTGGGGGAGGAAGAAAATAGAAATTTAACCTCTGGTTTCTACTTTGTACATTTGAGTAGCTTTTCTGGAAAGCGCTGACCCTCTCAATCTGTTTTCAGAAACACCCGACACATGAGCCATACTTAAATTTTGTTGAAGAGATTTCACTGACTCAACCCACCCAGGTTGGGGGATAATGAGCCAGAGATTGTGGAAGACAAGAACAATAACTCTGACCCTCTCTGCATGGGGTTAGGCTCACCCAAGATGGGAAGCAATCAAGATTGAACGCAGAGCTGGAGCCCCTTTTCTGGGAGGGGGCCCCCTGTGCCATGGGTAACCCAGGAATCTCCTCTACAGCATCCTCTCCTTGGATGCTTCTAGTGGTGATAACAGTAATGACGGCAGACTTTATGGAGTGCTTTATGGGTTGGAAAGTACTTTACAAACGTTATCTCACCTAGTTCATTCCTTTGTGAGGCAGCCAGCTCTACTTGGAGGCAGCTCTGACTATCAGAAAATCCCCCCCACATGTTGAACCGAATCTGCCTCCCTCCGATTCCTTCCCTTGGCCATTACCCCTAGCAACTTGATAAAAGAGTTCTAATCTCTCTTCCATCTGACAGTCCTTCATATACATGAAGAGAGCCACCACATGTCCCTCCTTCTCCAAATCTTCCTTTTTTCAAGTTAAAGCTTTCTGGTTCTTTCAGCTGCTTCAGGCATGGTCTCCAAAGAGGTCAGTACAGAGCAGAAAGACCACTAGTAATAGAACATAAAACCCTAGGTTAAAACCTGCCTCTGTGGGGTATGGCTGCGTGGCTCAGTGGATAGATAGCCAGGCCTAAAGATGGGACAAATCATATACATCCTAGCTGGTTGACTCTGTGGAAGTCATTTAACTCCCTTTGCCTAGCCATTACTGCTCTTCTGCCATGGAACCAATACACAGTACTGATTCCAAGCCAGAAGGAAAGGGTTCTTTTAAAAAAAAGCTGCCTCTGATACTTGGAACCTATGTCATATCGAACAAGTCACTTCAATTCTTTGGGCTTCAGTTTCCCCCAACTATAAAATGAAAGTTCTGGATTAGGTAGTTTCTGAGCATCTAGCTCTTTGAGATCTAGAATCTTTCTGAGGATATATTAAATTTTCATAAGACTTAGAATTGGAGGGAACCTTGAAGAGTTTCTAGTTCGACCCTTATAGAGGAATAAACAAAGATCCAGAGAAGGTGATTTGTCCAAAGACAAATTAGGATTAGGATGCAGCAGAGTTGAAATTGGAGCCCATGTTTCCTGATACCAAATCCATTACTTTTTCTAGAACATGAATTTTCCAGCATCCCTTTTTAAAAATTTCTTAGCATTGATACCAAGTATTGGTTTTGAGGCAGAAGAACAGAAAGGCTTAGGCATTTGGGTTAAGTGACTTGCTCAGGGTCATATAGCTAGGAAGTGTCTGAGACCAGATTTTACCCAAGAGCTTCCATCTCCAGGCCTGGCTCTCTATCCACTGAACCACCTGCCTCTGTCAGTGTTGCTCTTAAAGTATAGGATAATTCTCTTTCCAATTCCATCCCTTGTTCAAAGCCCAGTAAAGGTTAATTATCTTAGCCCAACAGTGATACATTTAAGGGTCCTCTTTGCATTGATCAAACTTACAGACTGAAACTTGGTGTTTCTGACCTCATCTTTCCTGATCATCTTATACTCTGATTTTCCTAAAATAGCACTGGGAAAGCATGGTGTAGTCCATTTATTTATTTATTTTGAAAAATTTTACATTTGGAGTTAATGACAGAGTTCCAAAGCTGGCTTTAATATTTCCTAACTATGGAATTATGGGCATGTCACATAATTCTCTGAGCTTCAGTTTACTCATCTATAAAATAGATTTGGATCTGATGACCTCTATGGTTCCTCTGCCTCTAGACTTTATGCTTGTATGAACCTTAATTCTGGGGATAAGGGATTTGAAGGGAAGAAGGAATTGTGTTGAGGGATTAGCCATCCAAAGATAGTATTCTATGGTGGAAAAAAAGTGTAGAGGCTAATTGAGGGAGAATGGCAGAAAGAGTCAGGGCATGAGGATTATGTGAAGGGAAAATGATCTGGTTGTGTGGCAGCACAGAGGGGAGGAAGAGGAGATCATGGGAGAACAGACATATGCAGTAGATATGAGTTGGGTTAGAATATGGTCAATGGCCAGTAAATTTGGGAATTTCAGCTCAGCTTTATCCAGGCTGTGAACGACAAGAGAAAGAGAAGGGGGTGGCCATTACAATGTAGTTGTGCTTTATTTTTCAAATGGATCATTGAAATAAAGAACACCCTGTCTCCCTGCTTACCTTCACCTTCCCTCCTGTCAACCCCTCAGAGCCTCACCTCCTTTGGAATGCTAGGGTGGAGAAGAGAAGCTAGTGGGAGTGTTGGGTTGGGTATAGGAGAAGCAGAGCCACAAAGCTCCTTCCTCACAGGCATAAAGTGGTGGCAGAAAGCCAAGGTCCCTGCCAAACAGAAAGGGGAAGCCACTGCTTCAGATTACACAGCAAATCAGAAATGGAGCCTGGAACATAAGCCTCAGGACAGGAAGGGACCGTAATCCATCCTGTCCAATCCCTTGCATCTTGCACAGGGAATAAAGTGTTGGATTTAGAATCAAGAAAACCTGTGTTCAAATCTTGCCTCAGACATTTACTCACTGTGTGACTCTGGGCAAGTCTTCTAACTTCTTTCTGACTCACTTTTCTCACCCATAAAGTGGCGACATCTAACATGGATGTAGCTCTTCTTGAACTCAGATTCTCTGATGCTTCTACTCTGAGCTCCCTCCAAATCCAAGTTACCAAATCATTGCCTTTGTTCCTAGGAGAAGCATCCAGAAGAAAGACCAGATAGATGGAGAATCTGCTCATTGCAGCCTCTAGGGCTGGCTAGATGTTGGTAGGATGGATGCATAGAAACTTTTTTTTTCTTTCTTCCTCCTCACCCTGATGGGATTAGATGTGCCTTGCAAGGTTGCCTTGTGTCAGTCAGAATGAGGTGTCCATGCCGTGACTTGGCGGGAACTCTTATCCGTCTGGCATCCTCATTTGCAGTGACATCTTTCATTTCTTCATTCTGTAATTGCCTTGCTCAGTGACTCACTGGGGTTGCCTCCTGTGAGTCTGGCAGCTCTTGGCTCTTACTCCTGGAACCCCCTATTGAAGCCCTGACCAGGGCCTCTGGGATGAGTGCCAGACCCCTCCCGACTTACCTCCTTAATCTAGAGGGAGAGTCCTGAACATACCCCCTGCTGAAAGGCAGAGAATCATCTTTCTGCACAAGGTTCTCCTCTTCTTTCCTCCTTCCTCCCTCTGTTATCTCCAGCTTTTTTTTTTTTTTTGAGGCTGGGTCTCCCTATCTCAATTCAGCTGGAAGTATAGCATCTATTCCTCTCTAGGCCCAATGCCACTGCTGGTCAGCATGGAAGCTTTGACCTACTTTGATTCTCCCTTAAGCCAGCTCACCCCTTCTTCGGTAGCCTGGTTCCTCAACACCCCTCTTGGAGATCCACTCTATGGGTGTCAGACTACATGCTGATATAAGGTCAGTTTTAGCCCTACCTCAGCTGAATTCAAGGGATCCAACAGCCTCAGCCTCCCCAAATATCAGGGACTGCTCTACAAAGCCATGACCATTAGTCCTAATCATTAATGTCTTCTTCTCTAAGTCTCCCTTCCCACTACCCCGCATATCTCTTGTATTTACCAAATAAGTGCCCTTTGTCTCCTTTATTGGAATGTAAGCTCTTTGAAGGCAAGGACTGCCTTTTGCTCCCCCCCCCCCCCCCCGGTGTATTTCCAGGGCCCAACACAGTGTTCTGAACATATTTGATTAATAAATGTTTTTTGATTGATCTGGCAGAACCTTCCACCTGGCTACCCCACAGTCAGGATTCCTTTAACTACCAGCTCACCTGTTTAAATCAGTAAAGCACAAGGTGGTTTGCTGCTTTCCACTAATAACTAACAAGGTCTTTAACAGATCTCTTTGAATCTCTTTTAACTCTTATTTCCTAAGTTGTAAAAAATCAGTGAATGGAACTCTGGTCATGGGTCAGGAAGAACTGATTTCAAGTTTTGCCTCAGACACTTAGGAGCTATGTGACATTGGGCTTGTGGCCTGAAGGCCAAATGTGGCCCATAGTACTATTTTTATATTGCCAGCTGACCCTTGATCTATATCACAGGGCTCTTGTGAAGAAAGTGTTGTTTGAACTCTATAAAGTTCTTTTTTTTTTCCTTTTCCTCATGTTGTGAAAGAAGACATATTATTGCACATGTAAGAAAAAACTCAAGAAGGAAATAAGGCAATAAATGGCATGGTTCGACCTGCATTCATACTCTGACAGTTCCTTCTATGGCTGTGGAGAGCTCTTTTCATTATGAGTCCCTTGTGGTTGTCTTGGGTCCTTGCACTGAGGATAATAGTTTAGTCCTTTACAGTTGATCATAGCACCATATTTCTGTTACTGAACACAATGTTCTCCTAGTTCTGCTCACTTTTGCATCCATTCACACAAGTCTTTCCCAGGTTTCCTGAAATCACCATTCTTCATTTCTTATGGTACAATAGTATTCCATTATAATCAGGTACCACGATTTGTTCAACCATTCCCCAATTGATGGACATTCCTTCAGTTTCCAATTTTTTGCTGCTACAAAGAGAGCTGGTATAAATATTTTTGTACACGTAAGTCCTTTTCTCTTCTCTGTGTTCTCTTTGAGAACTCTGTAAAGTTCTAAAGAAATGTGAGCCACTGAGATCACTGAGTCCAAGTCTTATTTAATAAATGAGGAAACAGAGAAAGAAAAGGGATTAATGAGTATGACAGACCTAGGACTCAAATTCAGATCTCCCCATAATCAAGTCAACAAGCATTTCTTAAGCACCTACAGTGTGTTAGGCATTGAGCAAAGTCCTGCAGATACAAAGAAAAAACAATTCTTGCCCTCAAAGAGCTTACAAGTCTAACAGGGGAGACAATCTGTAAAACAAGATCATGACAGGATAAATTGGAGATATTCTTGGAGGGAAGGCAATCAGGTTAAGTAGGACTGGGAAAGGCTTCTTGTAGAAGAAAGGATGTTAGTTGAGACTTGAAGAGTCAGGGAAGCAAGGATACCCAATAAAATGCTCTTTTTAGTGCACTCCAGTGATTATCTAACACTCCCTACCTCTAACAGATGTAATGCTTTCTGATCCATTGTGTAACCTTGGGTCAAGTACTGAAAGGTACTTAACCCTTCAGTGTCCCAGAAACTAAGACAGTAAGTCATAGAGCAAATGCCAACATCTATTTTGGTAGAGGGGGTTTCCTCATTGGGAGTTCCCTAGACCGATACTGGGGGGAAACTTTCAAATGGATATATATTTTTCCTGTATCAAACCAAATATATTTATTGCCTAATATAATTTCAAAGGAAACAACAAGATGTAGTGGAGTAGATGAAGTTATCAAAGACTAGGATTCAAATCCATCTCTGAATTTTGTGATTTCGGGCAAGTCACAGTCTCTCTCTAAGCTTCAATTTCCTTCTTTATAAAATGAGGATGATTTTTGATTTTATTCCCACTATCTACCTCACAGGATTCTTGTGAGGATCAGTGAGATAATGTATGTAAAGTGCTTGGTCAGCCTCAAAGTGCTTTAAAATGTCATTTTGTCCTCATCCTTATCATCACCATCCTCATTATTATGATGAACAGTGAGCCAGATGTTCCTCCTTGCTGATCTTCTGAGATATAACAACCAACCCTCAAAAGCACCCTCCCATCCAATTCTAGGCAAGAGACAATCATCCATCCTCAAACCCTCTTACCTGAATGAATCTTTTTGTGCTATGTGCCAGGGGCAATCCAATATATGAGCGATAGAGGAATTGGTTCTTGACCAACCCTAGTGCAGGAGGCGATCACATAAAGTAAGGAGCAGACAAGAGAGCATTAGGCTAAATATAAGAAGCTGTATATATTTTGTGTGGCTTTATGAAGTTTTAAAAGGGGAAGAGGCAGCTACCACTGGATGACTGAATAATGCCTACCCCTGTTTGGTCCTTAAAAAGCTTGCTCACTCTTCAGTCAGTCTAGGCAGGAAGGAGACATGCAGTTTCAGAAAGACATAGACATGGGGAAGGTATTATTAAAGTCTGGAAACAGCCTTAAGGGGCTAGATCTCTGGCAAAAGAAAAGAAAGTTGACTGTGGATTCAAGAGTGAACTAGGAGGATTCAAAACCATTCCTTGTATTTAAAATCAATACTACTCTCCTGCCTCTTTAGTGTAAGTGGTATTAGTTTCACTAGCTGACTCTTCAAATGAAAAAAAAAAAGGATGCAATTAAAAAATTTTTTTTAGAAAATATGGAGTGCTGCACAGAGGTCAGTTATTGCTGATTTTGGAGCAAGTCGCAAGTTCTGCCTGGTCCTGTTGCTTCACACAAGCTTATCACATAATTTGGAAAAAAAAAAACTTTCACCAGCTCTTCTTAGGCCTGGCTTTGCTCCTCCACACTATGCCATTTATTCAAGGATCTTGCATCTAGAAGTTGTCACCTGAAGGTCACAGTCAGTGATGAAGCAAGAGTGCTTGAAAGCACGTAAAGGGTAATAAAATAAAATGTCTAGAAAAATTGGTTAGTTGGTCAAAAAGCATTTATTAAGTACCTATTATGTGGCAAGGAGGGGACACTAGTGCATTGTTGGTGGAGCTGTGAATTGATCCAACCATTTTGGAGAGCAATTTGGAATGATACCCAGAGAGTTATAAAACTGTGTATACCAGCAGTACCATTGCTGGGTCTGTTTCCCAAGGAGATGAGGGGGAAAAAAGAGTGAACTAGCTCTGGCAATTGAGAGTCAAGCTTCAGAAAGGAGCAGTGACAGAGGAATAACAGCTGAGTTATTCAGCCAGGACAGATATTGTGCCCAGGGTGGGGAGAAGTGTGAAGATTCCAATCAGGAAAGAAAGGGCACTGGGACCCTGTAGTATTGGAAGCATGAATTGTCCTGGTCACATATATTCCAGTCCCAAATGTGTACCTCATCACTAGTATAGTCTACATTTATGATCATTTCCCCTACTGATGCTATGAGTGCTTACATGAGACTGAGCCCCAGATTTATGGAGAGGGGATTTTTTTTATAACTACTATTATTAGGATTCCATTTTAGTGAATGCCTTTGCTTTGAGCTAATTTCATTTGTGCTCTGATTATTAAAGGTAAGTTCACTGGTAGGGGCTCCTAAGCCAGAGCTTTAAGAACTAGGAATCACAGAATGTTTTTAAGGGGATCCAACATGCAAACTTGTGAATGATGAGTTAAAGAGATACAGCAGGGGGTGTGTTACATATTTTTATCTCCCATTCATAGGAACTCTGCTCTTAGGATCATAGATGTAGAGCTGGAAAGGACAACAGGGGTCATTTAGTCTAACTCCCTCTTTTCACAAATGAGAAAATGGATATTCTTATTTAATTCTTTAGTCATAATCTTTTTGCTCAGATCTTGGCAGGACTCTTTTTTTATAGAATTAAAGTAAAGAAATAAAATAATTGTAAAAAACAAATATTTACCAAATGGAATTACATTGCACTAAATTTAATTAAATTAAACCAAACTCAGTATAGGTAAAAGTGTTATGAATTTGGAGTCAGGAGACCTGGGTTTGACTTGGTTCTACTCCTTTCTTGCTCTGTGATCTCGGACAACCCCTCTCTCCAGGCCTCAGTTTCCTCATCTATAAAGTGAAGAAATTAGACTACACAATCTCTAAGCTCCCTTCTACCTCTGATCTTCAATGAAATGAATTGAATAGTGCAAGAATCTGTGATGTGTAAGCATCAAAAAGAACTGCCAGGTGTTTCCCAGGAGTTGGCCATGATGAGCCTGGTGAAATGAACCTGCTGTGTAGATTTTTCAGGTTGAGTTAAATAAAAAATGGAGCTCAGAAGATTTTTTTCAAACCTATCAGCAAGGCTAACTTATTATGTTTGCAGCAGTATCTATCACTCATTTCTTGGATTTCATTTCATTCATATCAGACAGCAACCCATTGGGGAATTTCTGTTTTGGGCCCTCACTCTCCTGATTGGAGATGGCTTCTCCAAGGAGACTTGGGAAAACCCCAGCCCATATTTCACTTTATTACCTTCTTTATTGCCTCTTCCTTTACAATAGCAGGTCTTAAAGAATGGTCTTCGACCCCTTGGGAATTCCAAAATCTTTTCAGGAGATCCATAATGTCAAAATTATACTAAGAATTTAATTTCTAATATGGTAGCTATCAATAGATATCAATAGTAGATGAGCTGTGGATAGAGCACTGGATCTGAAATCAGGAAGGTCTGAATTCAATCAAATATGACCTCAGATACTTGCTAGTTATATGACAGTGGGCAAGTCCCTTCACCCTCTTTGCCTCAGTTTCCTCATCTGCAAAATGAGTTAGAGAAGAAAATGGAAAACCACTGCAGTATCTTTGCCAAGAAAACCCCAAACGGTGTCATGAAGAATCAGACATGATTGAAATGACTGACATGACTGAACAAAACAACAAAATATGGTTAGATATAACCCACAGAAACAAAAGCTTTTTGGGGATCCTCAATAATTTTTGAGAGTATAAAAGGTATTGAGGTCATGAAGTTTGAGAACCACTGCTCCAATAACATTCTCACCAACCATATTAGCCCATGTTCTTTTCTCTCCTTTTCCCCACTCATGTCCTGGAACCTTGAACCATAATCAGATCAAATCTACCATCATTCCTAGATCGAATGTGTCAGTCTATACCCATTTGGTTCTATTCATTGTTCCCTTAGCTTTGTGCAGTGGCAGCATCGTAGCCAATTAGGTTTAACTGAGGTGCCATTAATGCTAATTGAAAACTAATTATTCCCTTAATTTTCAGAAAAAGCTCCCTCTGTCCCCCACTCTCATATATATATATATATAGTATCCTTCTATTAGAGTGTATGCTCCTTGAGGACAGGGAAGGTCTATGCTTTTGTATTTGTATTCCCAGTGTTTAGCACAGAGCTTGGCATATTTTAAGTGCCTGATACATTCTTCTTCATTCATTCCTCTATTTGTGAAATGTTCTGCATCTCTACAGCATAAACCAAAGATTTTTCAATTACTTGTTTACGGAGATGATGGGAGAAATCAAACCACATAATTTGCCCCCTCAATCCTACCTCAGGCAACATCTTTGTCTGGGTCCAAATTATCTGGGTTAGCTATCTACAATGATCCAATTAGGTAAATGACTGTCAAAACAGTTTAATCTTGTTTAAGCAATAGACTCATATAAAATCATAGTTAATGCTTTGAAAGGGACCCTAGAATGTTGAGTATAAGAGCTGGTAGGGACTTAGAACATGGAATATGGAATGTCAGAACAAGAAAGGAGTCGAGAGAAAAAGTGGTGGTTTTTTAAAAATTATTTCATTTATTTTTAAAACCCATATCTTACATCTTAGAATCAAGGTTGTATATTTGTTCCAAGGCAGAAGAAAGGTAATGGCTAGGCATTGGAGGTTAAGAGATTTGCTAGGAAGTGTCACACAGCTAGGAAGTGTCTGAGGCCAGATTTGAACTCAGGCTTGGCTCTCAATCCACTGAGCCACCTACTTAGCCCTTGTTTTTTAAATGAGAAGCACTCTCCCGTGGGTCTGCCTGATTCTCCAGCTCACCATGGACTGGAATGGGGATTCTTGTGGTACCAGATTTTTCTTCTCCAAACAAAACAGATGATAGCTTATTGGTGAACATCTGCATCCCACAAAGCATTGCCCAATGGAAATAATAAAACCAGATCAGTTCTCATTGAAATGTACACACTTTCCAACCTTCGATGGCTGTCTACCCAACTACCAGCGCACGATCTTGACTAAATTGCAAAGGGTCCTTTCTGGGCATCATTAGCATTTGGCTCACAGTGAACACTGGGAATTCATACATTTCTGGTATGTACCTCCTTGTGCAATGACTGGAATTCTGTAATTACTCTCACGGACCTCAATCTTTTAAGTGCACCATGCTCACGAACTATTGGGAGCTATTTCAGTAGCTCTACCGTTTTAGCCTCTAGCAATCAATGCTCTGGGAAAATACTTCTCTGGCTAGGATATGACCCATCTAGCAGTAGGACTGCTTCAAATACTATGCTTCTGTGTTTAGTGTATTATTCTAAAGCCCTTCCTTTTTTCCATGTCCCAGTTATAGTGAGCCAGATTGCTCAGCCATCCCTATCTCAAAACCCTTGATTCTAACCATTAAGCTAAGTCATTCCTATACATGCAGTCCCAGCTGTGGATGTTAGTGGACTGAAAGCCCAGAATAAGTATGACGTGGCAGCTAAAAAACCTAATCTCAGGCTGCATTAATGACAAAGTAAGTGCTGTCTGCTCCTTCCTTCCTGTTTCAAATGAAGGCATTGCCCTTCTTCTTAAGGCAAACCCCTCTCCATGTACAAATAATCCAGTTCCATCCTATGTTCTCCAGCAGATTGGCCCCTCTATAATCCCTATTCTCTCCCTCATCTTCAATTTCTTCTTGTCTATGGACTGCTTCATGGCTGCCTACAAACACGCCCATGACTACTCCATTCTCAAAACACATTCACTTGATTTATCCCTGAGATTATACTATATTTCTCCCCGCTTTTGTAGCTAAACTTCTTGAGAAGGTGATCTACAATCGATGTCATCACTTCTTTTCTTTTCCCTCTTTTCATTTTTTTTAAGCCTATACCTTCTGTCTTAGAATCAATACTGTAGCTATGTGACTCTGGGCAAGTCATTTAACCTCTATCGTCTAGCCCTTACCACTCTTCTGCCTTGAAACCAACACACAGTATTGATTCCAAGACAGAAGGTAAAGGTTTTAAAAAAAGATTGAATGTTAGTGAGAATGTGGGAAAATATAAATACTCATAAATGGAGGAACTGAACTGGCTCAATAGTTTTAAAAGACAATTTGTTTGGATTCTAAGATGGTAGGCGAGAGTTAAAAAAAAAAAAAAGAACCACTACTGTGTATTGGTTTCAAGGCAGAAGAGTTGTAAGGGATAGGCAATGGGAATCAAGTGACTTGTCCAAGGTCACACAGCTAAGAAGTGTCTGAGGCTAGACCTGAACCCAGGATCTCCTATCTCTAAACCTGGTTGTCTAGTCACTGAGCCACCTAGCTGTCCCTCTTCTCACTCTTAACTCTCTACAATGTGGCTTCTAAACTCATCAATCACCTGAAACTGCTCTCCCCAAAGTTGATCTCTCAATTGTCAAGTCAAACAGTTTTTACTCAGCCCTCATCCTTCTTGGCCCCTCTATAGCCTTTGACACTGTGATCACCCTCTTCTCCTTGAGATTCTCTTCTCTCTAGGTTTTCATGACATGATTATATCTCTCTAGATCCTCTTCCTTTTACTGTTGAGGACACCATTATTCTACTGGTCATCCAGGCTCCCAAACTTGACCCTTACTTTTTCTCATCCTCCATATCTAATCTGTTGTCAGGTTGTGTCCATTTACCTTAGTAACATCTCTTAGATAGGTTTCTCTCCTCTAAAGCTGCCATTACCTGGTGCAGGTTCTTAAAACTTCATGCCTTGATTATTTCCATAGGTTGCTGGTTGACTTCTCTTCTCCAAATCTCTACTCCAGCTGATCCTCCATTTATCTGGGCAAACTGACCAGTATCTAATAAATGCTGGTGGTCTGTAACTCCTCCAGGCTCAATATGAAATCCTTTGGCTTTAAAATCCCTCAATGACTTGGCTCCTTCCTACCTTTCCAGATTATACTTTACTCAGCTCTATATACTCCATGGACCAATGACACAGACCTCCATGCTGTTCCTGCCACAAGACACTGTCTTCTTATTCTAATCATTTTCTCGGGTTGGCTCCCAAGCCTGGAGCTCTCTCCTCCTCTAATAATGATAACAATAACAATAATAGCTAACATTTATATAGTGATGATTATGTGCCAGGCATTGTGTTAAGCATTTTAAATGTATTGCCTTATTTGATTCTCAAAACAACCCTAGGGCCTAGGTGCTATTATGATCTCCATTTTTACAGATGAAAAAACTGAGGTGACCAGAGATGGTGTCTTGCTCAGGGTCGCATAGCTGGTCAGATTTGAACTCAGATCTTCCTAATTCAAGGTCTGTCTATCCACTGTGCCACCTAGGTGCCCACACTTCTGAGATTCCCTGGCTTCCTTCGAGTTTCTGCTAGAGCCCCACCTTCTGCAAGGAATCTTTTCTAGTCCCCCTTTAATCACAGGAGATAAGATGATCTCCAATTTATCCTATTTGTTTGTACATAATTGCATCTTGTCTCTCCCGTAAGAGCAGGGACTACCTTTTGTCTTTCTTTGTATCCTTAGAGTTTAGTTCTATGCTTAGCACATGTAGGTGCTTAATAAATGCTTACTGACTGAGAGATGAAGTGTCAGAGCCAAGAAGTGAATCCAGATGTTCTAACTCCATCTTCAGTAGTTTTTCTACACTCTTGCAGGAACCTTCCAGAAAAGCATTTCCAAGATGAGAAATAATGAGGGAGGAGGGCAGCCGGCTCTAACCACATCTAGAAAGGGCATCTTCAGGCCTAATGGGAATGAACTTGTACCAGCTGCCTCACAAGGGTGTTGTCAGGAAAATGCTTTGTAAACCACAAAACACACTAGAAAAGTGAGCTATTATCGTCATTATTATTATTGCTACCAGGTTGCACATGTCACATTTCAATGTCAAGACAGAAGTGATAGCTGGGCTTAGGAATTTGAAAAGCCTGAAGTTTTTCACTTGGGAATGTCAATTCTTAATGAGCAAGGGGTCCGGATCCTTGGATGACTCTGGGTGTGCGAGGAACTCTTTGCCAATATGAACAGTTAATTATGGATTGACGGGTTTCATTCTCCTGCCAAAACACATTTTCCAGGCCCCATGTTGTTGAATCTTGTCTTCTCTTTCTTGCAGGATTTGCTTTTTTATTATCGCCTGACCTGTTGACTCCTCATCTTACCTTCTCAACCCCAAATCATTGGAAGCTGAAAGTTGAGTCCTTTACAGATTTCTCTCCAGCTTTCTAAGATTTCAGAGCAGCATATGGAAGAATTTCCAATCCGATAGAGCTGTCCAACAATGGTCTGGTATGATTCAGCTCTTATTGCTGGAGGTGTTCAATCAGAAACTGGACGACAATTTGTTGGACATGTAGTGGAGATACATAATTTGGGCATGGGTTGGACTGTATCAATCAACAAGAATTCAATCAATGCCTTTTGATGTTGCAGGAATTATGCTCAGCACTGGAGACACTAAGGAAAGGAAAAGCAATTCCTGCCCTCCTAGAATTTATTGTTTATTGGATCTATGGCAGAAGAGCAGTAAGGGCTATGCAATGGGTTTAAGTGACTTGCCCAAGGTCACAGAACTAGGAAGTGTCTGAGGTCAGATTTGAACCCAGGACCTCCTGTCTCTAGGCCTGGCTCTCTATCCCCTGAGCCACCTAGGTGTCCCCATCCCAACTTTTCTTTTTTCTTTTAAATCCTTACCTTCTGTCTTAGAATCAATACTATCTATTGGTTCTAAGGCAAAAGAGCAATAAAGGCTAGGCAATGGGGGTTAAATGACTTCCCCAGGGTCACATAGCTAGGAAGTATCTGTGGTCATATTTGAACCCAGGACCCCCTGACTCTAGGCCTGGCTCTCAATCCCCTGAGCTACCTACCTGTCCCCACCCCACTTTCTTTTTTAAAGTTAAAATAAGTAAAAAGTTGAAGTCTGTAAAAAGACCATGAAAGCTAAAAGATTTTATAAGGATTTTCCAGATCATGGAGGTGCCGTGCCACTAATCCCCATGATGCTGAAAGGATACCTGTGTATTAATGTAGCACAAATCACATTAGCTTTTGTGATGGTCATATCAGGTTGTTGATTCATATTGAGCCTAAAATCCATGAAAACACCCAAATCCATTTTAGATAAAGTGTCCACTAGCCATGCCTCTCCTATCTTATACTTGTGAGGTTAATTTTTTAACACAAGTGTTAGATTTTGAATTCATTAAAATTTAAATCCAGTCTTATTTGATTGGTCCCAACATTCCTGCCTGTTGAGATTGTCTTAGTCATTTTGTGAAGGGCCTTGAACAATGCTGACTCTATACTGTAAGACCAGGGAGAGCCACTGATGAATGATGAACAGGAGAACGGTGTGATCCCAGTTGTTTGTCTGGAAGACTAACTGGTATATGGGTGCAGGATATATTGGAGGGGGAGAGATGAGGCCAGGAGATGGTTAGGATGCTGAGGCAGTAGTCTAGAGGAGAGACCTCATGTATGGACCCTGTGAGAGTGGATGGCAAAGAAGGAGACTGGAGGAGAGGCCGTACCACCTTCTGGCTTCCTCAGCAGCAGGATGAGCCCAAACTACTCCTGTGAGAGGCTAGCCAGCAGGGCTGAAAATTTGCAAGCATTTCTGAGGGCCATAAATGTCATCAGCAGATGATCCTTTTCTCTGGTTTCTTGCTGGCACAGGACTTTGTTGCCCTGTTTCAAGACTTCACTTCCCTTATTTCAGGCCTTGGCTTTGGCCCTGCTGCTCCATCAGACACTGACACCTGGCCCTGGCCTTCAGCTCCTCAGCTCGCGGGCTGGTTTTGGTCCTTGACCTTTCCTTGTCTACAGGATCTTCTCATCTTTCATGACTTCTGGATCTTCTTGCTCATTTCCTTCCTGGCTTCCCAAACCAGGGAGGGCTCAATCAGCACCATGGGCTCAGCTCTAGTCCTTGCCAAGTTGAGATAATAGGGAGGCCCTATTCTAGTTTTTATTCTGCTCTAGATAAGAGTCTGACATGCAAAGACTCAATCTCAGAGGGCTGTAAATATTGTGCTGTGAAAGCTCAGGAGAGGAAGGCTTTTCCCCCTGGGGTGTGATCAGGGAAGGCTTCATGGAAGAGCTTTTGAGTTGGGTTTCAAAAGATGGAGAAGAGTCCAGCAGGCAAAGTTGGGAAGGGAGGACATAGACATGGGGAATAGTGTGATCGAAGAGGCAGTGGCAGGAAGGAATAGGGAGTGTTGAGGGGTCAAAGAGTATACAGAATGGAGAACGACTTGAATTTTCCAGTGTCAACAAAGGGCTCTCTTATTATCTCTTGACTTATCTTGGGTACCAGCTCTTACTGGCTATTTTTATTTCATCCTTTCCAGTTCAAAGGTCACTCTCTCTGACAAAGAAAGTAGAACCAAATAATAATTAAATAGCGCTGCTTTCTCTATGTTGTCAGTTATCATATTGTATCATCCACCCCCAGTTTTATCCTTTCTTTTATCTTCCTCTTCCCCTGAGGTAGCTAACCCTCCCCCTCCCATTTTGTTGTTCTTTATTTTCCTCACCTAGCTCACTGAGTGTTAGTTCTCAGATTCTATTCTTACAGTATTGTACCAGGCTTTTGTATTCATCCTAATTATCTTCCTTTGATTCCATTTTCTGTACATTATCTTGGGTGAGTTTTCTGTGTGTGTCAATACCTCTTGTTTTTCTTTTTCCTCAATTGATTGCCTTTGTGTTTTCAGAGTGTGTTCTTGAAAGATTCCCATCTCTCCTCGTCTGACTTCCCCTGAATGATTTTAATCCTATTTGTCCTTCTTTTGAACCTTTAAAAATCTGCTCTGCTAAGATCCAGGGTGCATGCTAGACTATGCCCAGCTTCCCTCTCTTTCTCTAACACAGACTCTTGGAGGGAATGGTCACTTCCCTCAAAGTTTCCCATCATTCCTACTCCTCAGCAACTAGTTTATAAGATCATTGATGAAAGCCTGAAAGGAACCTCAAGAGACTATCTAGTCGAATCCCCTTATTTTTACAGCTGAGGTCTGGGAAAATCAAGCGACTTGTCTGAAGTCACACAGGTAGTACATATCAGAGGTGACATTCAAACCCAGGCCCTCTGAAGACAGAGTTAATGATATTTCTGCTGTTCTATGCTGTTGTTGTGAGAGAGAATCAGATCGAGAACAGAATTTTTTTTATTTTTTGAAAGATGAAGTCATTCTTAAGGCAAGTGAAGCAGTCAGCTGTTTGGCTTTTTGGCAGGAAGGGAGAGCTCAAGCAGATGTCTGGATCATTAAAGTTCTTCATTACTATCATATCTAAAGCACATCCAGAGGAGAGCAACCAGAAAGAAAGGTGAAAATCCTTGAATTTATACCATCTTGTAACTAGTTGAACAAACTGGGGATGTTTAGTCTGGGGAAGAGAAGGCTCAAGGGTAGAGAAGACATAAGAGGTTTTTTAGTCAGGAAGACTCATTTTCTTGGGTTCAAATCTGGCCTCAGAAACTAGCAAATCCCTTCACCCTGTTTGCCTCAGTTTTCTCAACTGTCAAATGAGGTGCAAAAGGAAATGGCAAATCACTCTAGTATCTTTGCCAAGAAAATGCCAAATAGAGTCATGAAGAGTTAGTCCCAACTGAAACAAGTGAATAACAAAAGAATTCATTATCTGTCTCCTCCCCGCCTCCCCCCCAATTCTCCCTCTTCCTAACTTTCAGCTTGTGTCACGGGCACCATTATCTCTCTCATACTCCACCATAGCACAATCAGTGGTTCAGTCCTGCCATTTCCTAACGTCTCTACATACACTATCCTCTCTGCCACTGTCACCACACTGGTGCAGATCCTCACCACCCAAAGCCTCAGAATTGGATTCCTTGTCAAGTTTCTCCTCATTCCAATCCATCCTCCACTGAGCTGATATTCTTAAAGAACTTGTATTCTTCTTGTATACAAAGATTTTGAAAAAAATTTCCCAATTACACTTAATAACAATTTTCAATATACATTTTCTGAAATTATAAGATCCAAATTGTCTTCCTCCTTTTCTTCCTTCCCGCCTCTCTCTCAGAGGTGGTAAAGTAATTTGTTCTGCATTATACATGCATTATCATGCAAAAAATACTTCCATATTGGCTATTGTTGTAAGAGAATACTCATGTAAAACCAAAATCCCCACATAAAACCATAATAAACTAATGTGGAATATAATATACTTTGATCTGCCTCTGACTCCATCAAGAATTGATATTTTTAAAGAACAGGACTGACCATATCATTTCTCCATATAATAAAATCCAGTGACTCTCTATCACCTCTAGGGTCAAATAGAAATTCTTCTATTTGGCATTCAAAGCCTTATATAGCTGGGCCCCTTTCTACCTTCCCAGGCTTTTATACCTTAATCCCCTCCATACACCCTGTGATCCAGTAACCCTCACCTTATGGTTCCTGAAACAAGATACTCCCTCTCCCAATTAGGTGTTTTTTTCACTAATTTTCTCCATACCTCAATCCTGAAATTCCCTCCCCATTTTTGTCTCCTGATTTCCTTCAAAGTTCTCTCAATCTTAATGCTTTTTGAGATTAGTCTCCTGGAGCCTATCCCCTTCCCCATTTATTCTATCTATATCTTGTTTATACATTGTTTTTTAAAAAACCCTTACCTTCCATCTTAGAATCAATACTATATATTGGTTCTAAGTTAGAAGAGCAGTAAGAGTTAAGCTATGGGGGTTATGTGACCTGCCCAGGGTCATACAGATAGTGTACATAGTTGTTTGCATCTTGTCTCACCCATTAGACTATGAGCCCCTTGAGAAGGAACTGAGGCAAACAGGGTTAAGTGACTTGCCCAAGGTCCCACAACTAGGAAGTATCTGAGTTCAGATTTGAACCAAGGACCTCCTGACTCAAGACCTGGCTCTATATCCACTGTGCTTCTCAATTGCCCCCAAAGAGACTTTACATATGAATTGCTTACTATTTCATGGGGTAACAGGGGACAAGACTGGAAGCATAAGGTGGTACCAAATGGTGGAATGTCTTAAAGAACAAGCAGAAGAATTTGGATTTTACTCTGTAGACAATAGGAGGCCGCTGAAAAGGAGGAAACTAAGGTAAAGATATCATTGATTGACTGTGTAAGAGTCACAGATGACTCCAAGGTTTCTATCTTGAGAGACTACAAAATAATAATAATAAAGAATATCTATATTAAAATAGTTCTTGTACTCCAAATTGATAGGGTCACCTAATTTCTCTAGTGTCCTGGACTTGTTGGCATCTGACAAAAATCCTTGTTTGAAATAGAAAGGATATCAATAGTTTTATAATCTAAATAATCACCTCTGACCCTGAATCCAATCCTACCCATGAGTTACCTTGTTTAATTTTCTTATAGCCAAGTTATTATCCTGGCCATTAGAGTTCGGTTTGCATGAAGACAGAGTAGCAGATGTACAAGGAAACATAGAGATATTCAAATTGGAACCTGTTATTTTACAAAGGAACCTATAAGAGCTAAAAAAGGGGTTTTTGATTGGGTGAATATTAAAAGGTTTGGTCAACAGGGAATTGAATAATTCTCAATTCTCAATTAAAGAATAACCTCAAGCCAAAATGACTTTTATGGAAGTTTATTTACAAATGAGAAGAGAGAGAGAGAAATTAAAAAATTTAGAGAGAGGATAAGGTAAGATAATTAATCTGACAAACTAAATAATTCGCTTAGGTCCCTGGTTTAACCCAAGCAGATCTAACTAGGCCTCAATTGGAAAAAGGCCAAGCCTTGAGCCAAGGGTCAAGGCCCAAAGGCCCTGGAGGTGTATGAAGAAAAAGCTTCAGGCACAGAGTCTCTTTTGAAAGGGAAGTTCCTTAAGAGAAGATCAGCAAGATTCAGTCTTTACATTCACCATGTGGAATTCCAAAGGAAAGATTTAAGAACAGTCTCACTAGCTCCAGAGCTCCTCCAAGTCCCAGTCACGAACCAGTAGAGCTCCTTCAGGTCCCATTCACGAACCAGAAGAGACTGGCTGAGCTCACTGAGCTCTCTTTTAAAGGAGCTTCTTTTGCGTCACTTCCTGTGCCTTCTTCTTAGTTTACGTGTCCAATCACAACAGATGCTTTTCTTAGGACTGCCCAGGAGGCAGTCAGTAAATTTTGATTTGTCCCTCACTCTACCACACGTGGGTCACAGACCTCCCAACTTGTGAGTTAAGTGGAGATGATTTCACCTTTGGTGATCAAATCTAAAGATGGGCAGGGTAGATTTAATCTCATTATCACAACCCTAAACCCTATTCAGTTAGTTTTTATTAAACATTTATTAAGTACCTATTGTGGGTCAAGGAAGGGGCAGCTACATGACTCAGTGGATAAGAATGCTAGGCCTAGAGTCAGGAAGTCTCATCTTCCTGAGTTCAAATCAGGCCTCATGCACGTAGTAGCTATGTGACCTTGGGCAAGTCATTTCACCCTGTTTGCCTCAGTTTCCTCATCTGTAAAATAAGCTGCAGAAGAAAATGACAAACCATCCCAGCATCTTTGCCGGAGAACTCTACAAGGGATCTTGAAGAGTCAGCTATGATTGAAATGACTGAATGACAATAGCAATGGGCCAGGGATTATGCTAAGTGCTGGAGAAATGAAGAAAAGCAAGACAGTCCCTTCTCTCAAGGAGTCTAATGGGAAGTGCCCTGTCTGGGGTTAACTAGGTTATAAGAAGTAGGATGGATGTCTAAGCCTAGGTTTCCTTACCCTACACCATGGCAATGCCTGAGAACATGCAGCCTTCAATGTTAATGAGAAGAGCATGGTTACAAGTCATGTAAACAGCACACTGTGCTCTGGAACCTCTTCTAGTGAATTACCCTGGGTGCCATCTGTCCACGTGGGCTTGCTTGGAAGTGCTGCATTTATTAAAGGGCATTTCAATTTTAAAGAGGATATCATTTGTAGGAAGAAAATTACTGAATCACCAAATGCCATCAACTGTGGGAAAAGAGGGATGGGGTTTTTATGGACACTAATCGCTTGTCACAATAAAGTAAAACATATCTTAAAACTCATCTTTATTGGCAGTACATCAGAGAATTTCAGTTCTGACTGAGGATATAGCTCATGGCTACGCTATTGGTTTTTTTGATTATTTTTTAAAAAGATACACTATAAAGCAGACAAATGTATACACACATATGAATATACATATATATATGTATATATGTATATATACATGCATGTATATAGTCCCCCACCTCATCATTCCACTAGTGGAAAGATCATTGGACTTGAAGTTAGGCAATCTAGGATTGAATCCTAGCACTGACATTTAATACCTGTATGACATTGAACTAATCACTTCCCCTAAGTATCTATAAGATATTCATCTCTGAAATGGTTTAATATCTGAACTACCTACCTCGTAGGATTATTGTGAAGAGTGAGTGAGATAATACAAAAATAGAACATTTATATAGCACTTAACTACATGCCAGGCATTCCTGGGTGCTGGCATAGAAATATTACAAAGCAAGGCAGTCTCTGCCCTCAAGAAACTTACATTCTAGTTAGGAGTAAAATAGCACATAAAGGGGAGCTTGAAAGAGGGTGTAGGGGGATATGTCATTGTTTGAAAATAATGGTCAGGAAGTGACCTGGAGTCTGGTTCTGGGATAGATAAGATTAAAAAAAGGTCAAATACCTGAACCTAGGGTGGTCCTGGGGTAGAATCCAGGGTTATGGTGTGGGGGAGATTAACATAGTAGCCAGAATATATGTAAAATGCATTGAAAACTATAAAGCACCCTAGATTATAAACTATTATTATTATAGTATAAAGAGTATGGATTTAGTGGCAAGAGACCTGGGTTTGAATCTCAGCTCAGGGGCTTCTTAGTTATACGTTCTTGGGCAAATCATCTAGAAGCATAGAATTTAGAGAAGAAACACATATTATATTACATCTGAAGAAACTGAGATCCAGAGAAATTTAGAGGACTTTCCCAGGGACTCAGAACTAGTATGTATCAGAGCTGGGATTCTAATTCACATTTTCCAACTCTGAATTCAGTGCTCTTTTTACTATGTCCTTTGAGTCTCACTTTGCTCATCTATAAAATGGGGTTAAGAATATAATACTTCTGATTCTGTGGCAGCAAGGTTTGGGGAATGTTGAATTAATGAGTAATGATACAGATGCAAAAAAGACTAAAAAAAATCAATAAAATATTTAAATAACAGAAGAAAAAAGAAACTTCCAAGGGGGACACGAAAAGGATAATTTATTATGTATGATCTTGTTATATTTAATATATGCTTAAAACAAATTATATATAAAAGAACTTCACAGTTTCAGATATAATCCTCTTTTTTGTTTTTTTTATATGAAATATTTATGTTTGTTGATGATTTGGTTCATAATAAAAATAAAAAAGCAAAAATTTATTGGGAGGGAAGAGTTTCTGAGTGCTCTTGAAATATTTGCTATTTTTATTATCTCTCTTAGTGTGAAACATGGTGCTCTGCAAAGAGTAGGTGCCTAACGTCTCATAAATGAATGAATGGAAGAAATGCCTCTGATATAATACCAGGTTGATCTCTGACAAAGAGCTAAAGGAAGCTCATGTGTTTCTAGGTATCATAGGGGAGATAGTGCTGGACTTGGAGTTAGGAAGACTTGAATTTGAATACTGCTCAGGCACTAACTAGCTCTATGACCTTTAACAAGTCACTTAGCCTCTCTCTGCCTCAGTTTCCTCAGTTACAAAATAGTTGTGAGAATAAATTAGGTAATATTTGTAAAGTTATTTTGAAACCTTAGAATGCAATATCGATGCTAGAAATTGTTATTACTACAACTTTATAACAGCCCTATTGCAGGCACCGACCTCTCCAACATGGGATTAAAAACCTTGCCAGTCAGTACAACTGATGGTTGGTTGGTCCCATGTCCCTTTGAACATTCGAATTTGCCTCATGCCAGTAAACTTTCTCTGGTTATGGCAGCAGCAGAAAAACTTCTTAGTTTACTTTCATGCCAATAGAAGGGGAAAGAGCCATGAACTAACTGGATACAGAATTTTTTAACTTGAGAAAACTTAAAGAGTATCTAGTCCAGTATCCTTATTGGTCAGTAAAGGAACCTGAGGTCCAGAGAAAGGTGATGACTAGCACAAGAACACATAGTAAATTGATGGGTGAGCCTAAGGGCTAATGAGATTGCAAGATTTAGGGATAGATAGGAGGAAGAGAAGGAAATAATCCTTTGTATAGTATTTAGTATGTGCCAGGCACTGTGCTAAGTGTTTTTGTTAAATATTATCTCATTTGATGCTCAGAATGACCCTTTGAGGTAGGTGTGATTATTATCCCCATTTCACAGTTCAGAAATCTTAATTGAGGAAACAGAGGTTTGGTGACTTGTCCAGGGACAGATAGTATAAGTGATTGAAATCAGATATGAATTCAGGCCTTCCTGACTCCAGGCCCCAGCTCTCTAAAAGCCACTGTGTCATTAACTACTTCTAGAAGAGACCTTAGGGGTAATCTAGGGCAAATCTCTCTTTTTACAGATGAGAAAACTGAGACCCGGAGAGTTTGAATGATTTGCAGGTCACGGAGATTGTTGTCATCAGTAAGAACAAGATTTGAAAAAAGGCTTTCTGAGGGAGTTCATGGATGGCCTGTTCAATTTCTCTTCTTTTGAGATGGGGTTATTTAAGAATTCTGCTTCCTCCTCTATTAATCTGGCTTTTTAATATTTTTGTAAATATTCATTCATTTCACATAGCTTATCAGATTTATTGGCATATAATTAAAGTAAAATAGCTCCTAATAATTACTTTATTTTCTTTTTCATTGGTGGTGAGTTCACTCTTTTCATTTTTGGTACTGGTATTTATTTTATTTTTTAAAGATCAAATTAACCAATGTTTTATCTATTTCATTGGTTTTTTTCATAAAAGCAGTTCCTAGTCTTCTGTGGTAGTTCAATGTGAAAACAGGCTGTCTGATCCCAAATCCAGTTTTCTTTTTGTCATACCATGTTAACTTAGGCCCAAGCCTTCTAAATCCCTGTTCAGTGATCTTTCTATCACCCAACCATCCCTCATTTTCTCTTTTACTTCCTTCCCCTAAATGTGCAACCATCTAAAATCTCCTAAGATTTAATGAATTTCCAAGTCCTCAGTTTTTAAAGGCTCCTTAAAGAGAGACCAGCGTTCTGGGGACCATCAAGGGACCGTCTTTTGTGGTTCTTCCATAATAGAAGAACAGACCTTTTGGGGAATTACCAGTAGAAATGGAATCTATACTTCAGAAGAAGCTCCTATTACACTACACTAATCAATGAACAGACTTCTGTAGGAGGACAATATTGGAAACCATCAATTCTAAGATGCAGCAGGCATTGTGGTTGGAGGAGATTGTTCATGCTCAATATTTGGGAGGATCTAGATTGATGAGGAGTTCTTGAATCCCATTCCACCTATTTGTAGAGCTCCATTATGTACTTGGAAGCTCAGCTTCCCAAATCCCCCTTCTAACTAGCTCCCAGAAAAATCTCACTGAGATTCAAACTGTTAAGAGATTTCCATGGGTGAGCCCCCACTGGTTATTGATCATTTTCTATCTACCCAGGGCTCATGTGGTACAATAGAAAGAACATTGCATTACAACTCAAAGGAATTTAGGTTGAATCCCAATTTGGCCTTTTATGCCCTTGTCAGACTGATTTACTCTTTAACCATATTATAAGGTCCCTGGCATCCTAATCTGTAAAATGAAAGGCTCTGACTAGATTGTCTCTGTGGTCCCTTCCCAACCACAATCCTATCTCTATGAGAAAGTGGCATTCCTCCAGCTTTTGGGACTTCTCACTGTAAAGAATGACAGCTTCTATTTTTGTAGCACATTGTATTCATTTACCTGATTTCATCCAGGTTGAGATAGGAAGTATAAGGATTACTGTCTCCATTTTGTTGATGAAGATAATAAGACTGAGAATGGGAAATGATTTGTCCAAGGTCGCAGAGTTAGTAAGTTGCAGAACTGGAATGCAAATACAATCTGACCATTTTATCATTGCATCTCAATTCAAATCAACAGATATTTATATTCCTATTTATATATCAGATACTGTGTTCCACATTGGGTACGAGAGTCCTTTACAGCTCTGAAAGCAAAGCAGTTTACTCACAAAGAGTTTATATTCTTTTGGAGAGAGGAGATGATGTAATGTGTCTATAGCTTAAGAAATACAAAATAATCTTAAGAGCACTCAGGATTTTTTTTTTCTCAGCATTACAGACAGTTTAATAACTTGTAAACCCGAGGAGTGGCATTTCCACGGCCCTTCCCAGAGAAGCCCTTACAATGACCTCCTAGGCAGATGGGCACAAATACCCATCACCCAATTACCACACCCTCCCCAGTTGGCCTTTTCTCCAATTCAGGGGACCCACGAAGGTCCAAGAAAGCATGCTGACTCTTTGCTCCTCACAGGATGGTCCATGTGGTTCCTAAGGCAAGAAAAGAGCCCCTTCCCACTTTATTTATATTTGAGTTACCATTTATTTTTGTCTTTATAATATAATGTGTAACATAACATATTTTGTATGTTTTGTAATAAATTGTAATAAATAAGCTTATCCAAGAGAAACAAATTCTCCCTCCCACTTTAAACGATCTTGCCCCTCACTTCATTTGAACGCGTTGTATTGCCTTTCTTTTTTGGAAGCAATAATCAGCAAAAAGGAAGTCTTTGTTAAAATTGCTGGAGTTGAAACAATTGCCTAAAGACTTTGATAAATCTATTTTAATATACCAGTCCTTTTGCTTCACCTAAGTAGACATTCAGTAAACCATAGGCTTCATAATGCTAGAAGGGACCTAAGAAAAATGAACACAAAATACCAGAAATTAAAGGCTCCCTCAGAACATAGAGCATCACCTTAGAACACAGAATGCCAGAGCTTTGAGGGCTTTTAGAATATAAAATATTAGAGTTGGGAGGGGCCTCAGAAAAAGGAATGTCAGAACTGGACAGGGTCTTAGAACACAGACTATCAGAGATGGGAGAGACCATAGAACACAGAATGTTAGAACTAGGAGAATTCTTAGAGACCACATGGTCCAATGTCTTCATTTTGCAGGGAGAGAAATGGGTTTGAGAGACAAGAAGGGATTTGCATAAACACACAAGGATTAATTCTTTTTTTTAAATAAAAAATATTTTTACCACACAAATTTATAAATTTTTTATTTTTTACAATTCTGAGCCAGATCTGGTACTCAGATCTTCTACCTTTTAGCCCATATAAGTGGAGAGGATGTCATCAAAGGTTTTGATACCGTGGGACCAGCCTCTACCTTTCATGACAACATTTCTTGGCATTACAATATTAGCTTTCTTTCCATATAAAATCAAAAGAAAGCAGTCCAGGTGTTTCCTCTTCTCAAATCTCCTTCCTTCCCTCTCTATGACCTCTCCTTGCACTCCACCCCCACCAAACAACAGGAAAATGAAACTATATTCCTAATTGCCCAGGAGGCCAGGTTTGTGAATCAGCAGGTGGTGGTGTCTGGCAGGACAATTCTAGATGAAAATAACCAGGACCGGGGCTTTTTATGGCTCTAAATGGATTGAGCTCAACAGCCGAGTTACACATCACACTCCATCTGGGTGGACAAAAAGGTGATTCGGCCTATGAGGCCGACACTGAAGGATGTTGCCCGTTCCGGCCCAGTGTCATAAAGCCTGGAGATGACAGTCCAATCTCCATTCCTGAGCTCTGAATATTAGCTGCATGTGAGATGGATGCTCTGGGCTATGGAAATAGATAATTCCCCTCACTGGATTGGAGCAGGCAATTAAAGTCCTCTCCCTGACCCCCAGCACTAAAAATAAAAGCCAGGTGAAAGGAAGAGCACAGTGGTGGTTCAATTTCTAGGTAATAAAGATGGAAACACAATTTACAAATTATAGGCTCTACACTGAATCCTCTGAGTGAAATGAAATATTCATGTCAGGTGAACTTCATGTCCTGTGGTTTTTTTTTTTTTAATCCTGTGAAAGTCCAGAGTTTCAGGCTCACCTGGAAAGGGAGGGGGTGGCTCATCTGTGTACCTGGGCATGCTTTTCCTGATGAGAGCAGTGCCCAGAATCAGACACTGAAAACCGTGGCCTTTGGGGGAAGCTAGGCCCCTCCTTGAACTTCGTAAGGAATTTATAGCTTCAGCGCATACTAGGTTTCTTTTATGGCTTCATAAATCCAGAGCTGGGCACCGTCAAAGGGCTATAAGTGCAGTGCTAACACCTTTCCTATCTGTTCACTTTATTAGCATGCTCACTTATCGACTCCGTTGTAATTATCCACATGGGAAGCATTTCACCAATATGCAGGCAAAGGTCAATTGGATTATGGAGTTCACTTTGTGTAGGGAACCCCTGAGGGGTGGAGATGGGCAGTTTGGGGTGACTAGAGTAGAGTGGGGTGTCTTCTTTGGAAGGCCACTTTTCAAGACTTTTAACATTGCCCCTCTTTACATACTTTGTATTTTTAGTCATATTTTGATCAGGGATCATGGGCCTGAATGGACAGAAAACTGCACTTGGAATCAAGATCTTCATGATTTCAAATGTAGCCATAGATACTTACTAGCTATGTGGCCTCAGGAAGTCACTTAACCCTATTTACCTCAGTTTCCTCATCTGTAAATTGAGTTGAAGAAGGAAATGGCAAACCATTCCAGTATCTCTGCCAAGAAAACCTCAAATGGGGTCACAGAGAGTCAGACACAGTTGAAACAACTAAACAGAAAAACTCATGGGTTTTGAGTTGGTCACAGTGCAGCCCTATCATTCTACAGGAAGCCAAGGGTTACACAGATAAAGTGATAAGCCTGAGGCCAGGTGGAAGAATTGGAATTTGAACTCAGCTCCTCTGACTTAAAATTCCTTATTCTTTCCCTTGTTCCCCTCCATGAAATCTCTTCTTCTAGCATTATCTCTTTTTTGAAGTTTTTTTAAAATTCAAAGATATTTTACTTTCCCAATATATGCAATAATACTTTTCAACATACATTTTCCAAAGTTATAAGATCCAAACCATCTCTTTCCCTCCCTTCCCTCCTCCACTCAGAGATAGTAAGCAATTTGATCTGGGCCATACATGTATTACTACACAAAACATACTTCCATATTTATTGGTCAATGTTGGAAGATCATACTCATAATGAAACCAAAACCCTCAAATAAAACTGTAAATACATTGATGTGAAAGATAGTATGCTTTGATCCACATCTGACTCCAATAGTTCCTTCTCTGGAGGAGGATACCATTCTCCATCATAAGTCTTTCAGGATTCTGCCAGATCAGTGCATTGTTGAGGGTAGCCAAGTTTTCACAGATAATCAACGTCCAATATTGCTGTTAACTGTGTCCAACATTCTTCTGGTTCTGCTTATTTCACTCTGCATCAGTTCACACAGATCTTTCCAGCTTTTTTCTGAAAGGATCTTGCTTATCTTACTTTACAGCACAATAGTATTCCATCACTAACATTTAACACAATTTGTTCAGCTGCTCCTCAATTGATGGATGTCTCTCCTCAATTTCCAATTCTTTGCTACCACAAAAAGAGCTCTAGCATTATATTTTATTACTTTCCTCCACACTCTATTCTCTAATCCAGTAGTCCTCAAAGTATGGTTCTGAGGGTCCCTGGGACCCGTTCAGAGGTCAAAATGATTTTTATTATAATGGTAACTTTCAATATGATAAATATAGATAAAACCCATAAGAACAAAAGTTCTTGGGGACCCTCAATAATTGTTTACCATTGCAAAGGAATCTTGAGATCAAAATACTTGAGAACTGCTGGTCTAGTCAAACTGTATTCTTCTGCTTCCATTCATGTATTCTACTATTTGATTCAATTTTACAAACATTTAAGTGGTTGCTATAGGTAAGGAACTCCTTTAGCTATTATTCCCTACATTTGGATGGTCTTTTTGCTCCTATAGCTGGGAAGCATTTCTTTTTCCCTGCTGAATTCCTTCCTTCCTTCCTTCCTTCCTTCCTTCCTTCCTTCCTTCCTTCCTTTCTTCCTTCCTTCCTTCCTTCCTTCCTTCCNTAGAGAAGATTTGTTGAGTCACATAGTTGCTGAGTTGGAATTTAGATATAGATTTACTGATGACAAGTTTGAGGCTCTTTTTGAGGCTTTTGGTAATATTGCCAGGGTCTGGAGTCTAATGGAACGATCCGATGGCCCTCGGTTTGAGTTCCATTTTCTGAAACTAACTTAGCTGTGTGACTCTGGGTGAGTTACTAATAATCCTTTTGTCAAAGTCTCAGTATTCCCCATCTCTAAGGTGTGGACTAATTCCTTTCTAGGCTTGGTGTGAGGAAAGTGATTTGTAAACTTTTAAAAACAATTTAATAAAAACATTATTTAATTTTATTATTTATTATTATAAATATTATAAAATATTATTATTTTATTATCAATAATAACATTTTATTATTTATTTTTCAATAAAAACATCATCCAATTTAATAAAAATTTGTAAACTTTTTTTACTTTAATAAAAACATTAAATAATTACAGAAACGAGAGTTATCATTATTACTTTTTTTAACACTTACTTTCTGTCTTAGAAGCAATATTAAGTATCAGTTCCAAGGCAGAGAAATGGTAAGGGCTAGGCAATGGGGGTCAAGTGACTTGCCCAGGGTCACACAGGTAGGAAGGGTCTGAGTCACATTTGGATCCAGGACCTCCCGTCTCTAGGCCTGGCTCTCAATTCACTGAGCCACCCAGTTGCCCCTAATGCTATATAACTTTTTTACCCTCTATCTTGGAATCAATATTTTATATTGGTTCCAAGAGAGAAGAGAGGTAAGGGCTAGGCAATGGGGATTAAGTGACTTGTTTAATCTGAGGCCAAATTTGAACTCAAGTCCTCCTGTTGCTAGGTGATATTATGACTTGTTGAATGCTGCCTCATCTCAAAATGTCTCAAGCTACAGCCTTCAAAATGTGAGCAGCCAGGGGTTGTGAGGGTGAGGGCCATGGGCACATGTGGGCCAGCCTTTTTCAGGTAAAAAACAAACAAAACATCCTTTTCTTTGTATGGAGTCATTTTTTGCTAACTGACGTTGAAAGGCCTTCCTCGTAGCCAGTTTCCTGCTTCTTGTCATCTCGGAAACACCAACCCTTGGCGCTGCTAGATAACATTACTCATGGGCATCTAGGATCCCGCCCTATCCTATTTGCACGATGCCTAAAAAAGCATTCCTTTTTCCAAACTCGGCTGCACCTGTGGCAGTACAAGTGAAAGACAACATATTTTTAGGATGTAACAGATTGCATGCACTAAGGCTATAATTAGCATCTCATTCCAGTGACTCGAATTCTGATTCAAATTTAAAGACTGACTGCCGGCAGCAACCCCACACTGTGGCATCTGTTTCCAGCGCCTGGGACGGGGAGGAGACAGGTGTGCGGGAGCAGGCACATGTGTTTGCCCAGGACCCGCAGGCCTCCGTGACTGCTCTTACCACCCCTGCCCGTCTTTCCCGGGTCCTTTCGGTTTGCAAGATGTTCTCTAGCCCTTACTGAAGCCATTGGTGGTTGTCTTGATGGGAAGTGTGGGGAAAGGGCCGTAAGCACCATCTTGAACTTTCTGAAGGGTCGAATGCCAATGCAACTCCGCTCAATTCCATGAGCAATTACTAAATATTTCAGCTCGGCACTGGGAATATAAATATAGGAAGTGTTTATTAGGAGACTACTAAGTATGGAGCCCCATTTTCTTGGGCACTTTTAGGGAAGGGGAAAGATACAAAATTTAGATAAGATGTAGTACTTACTCTTGTAGATAGTTTAATAAGGAAAGAGGATCCCAATACCAAGAACTGTAACACACAATATTGTTTAAGAAAGATGGAAAAAATAAAAGGAAAATGCATTTATGAAGTACTTATTACATGCCAGGTGCTAAGATTACAGAGGCAAAAAATATATCAGTTCTTGTCTTCAAAGAATTTACATTCTTGGGGACAGAATCAGTGGATCGAGAGCCAGGCCTAGAGATGAGAGGTCTTGGGTTTAAATCTGACCTCAGACACTTCCTAGCTGTGTGACCCTGGGCAAGTCACTTAACCCCCATTGCCAAGCCCTTACTGCGCTTCTACCTTGGAACCAATACATAATATTGATTCTAAAGTGGAAGGGAAGGGTTTTTTAAAAAAGAGCTTATATTCCTTAAGCTTTTATGATAAGTCTAAGAGGGAAAAAGGCCAATAACAAAAAGAAGAGGAATTAGTTTTATGTTTAGTTTAAAGGCAGCCAGATGGTTCAGTGAAAAGAATGATTTGAGTTCAAATCTGACCTCAGACACTTGATGTATGTTCTTGGGCAAACTACTTAACCTCTGTTTGCTTAGGAGGCAACTATGTGGCTCAGTGGGTAGTGCACTGGGCCAGAAATCAGGAAGAACTGTGTTCAAATCTGTCCTCAGACCCTCACTAGCTTTGTGATCTTGGGAAAATCATTTAACCTCTGTTTGCCTTAATCTACTGGAGAAGGAAATGGTCAACTACTCCAGTATCTTTTTTGGGTTGGATATTCTTTTTTAAAAAATTAATTTAGAATTTTTCCCCACAGTTACATGCTACTCCAGTATCTTTGCCAAGAACAACAACATATAAAACAAAAAACCAAAAACCCAGTTTGGACAATATGGCCCGTGGAGTCATGAAGAATTGGACATGACTGAATGACTAAACAATAGCAACAAACTTGGCCCAAAAGCTAGGCAAGGAAGTTACAGGGAAGCAAATTTCAAAAAGTTAGGAGGAAGAAACTGGCCCAACTGGAACAAGCTGTTTCGAAAGAGTATGAATTCCCTCTCATGGTAGGTATCGAAGCACAGGTTGGATGATCACATCAGGGATATTACAGACGGGATAGATTTGGAGCTAAAGAGTTCTCAGAGGCAATCTGGTCTGACTCCATTTTTTTACAAGAGAGGAAACTGAGGCCTGGGTAAGGCTTGCTGAAGGCTACATCGACAATGAGAGACAGAGTCAAGATTCAATCCCAGGTCCTATCTAACCCCAAATGTGGCATTATCTCCACTGTGCTGTGGGGCCTTCCTTATAGTTCTGAGTTGCTCTATTCCTACTTTTTCTGATTTTTTCACATATAAAGAAGACAGAACTGAAAGCACTTAATACATAATTTCTCACATCCATAGCGTGTTCTTAACTTTTCAAAGGACTTTCACACCCATTATCTAATTTAATTCGTCTGACAATCCTTTGAGGTAGGCAAAGAAAACATTATCATTTTGCAGAATGGGAAACTTGGGCCAGGCAAGACTAAATGATCATGGATTCCTGGCTTTGGACTTGATGCTTTCTCTCATTACATTGCACGAAGGAGCCTGGGCTTGGAGTGGTGGTTTTTTTTTTTTTTTAAATCCTTGTACTTCGGTGTATTGTCTCATAGGTGGAAGATTGGTAAGGGTGGGCAATGGGGGTCAAGTGACTTGCGCAGGGTCACACAGCTGGGAAGTGGCTGAGGCCGGGTTTGAACCTAGGACCTCCTGTCTCTAGGCCTGACTCTCACTCCACTGAGCTACCCAGCTGCCCCCTGGTTTTTTTTTTTTATTATGTTTATCTCATCTTTATTTTTTTTCCTGTGTTCTGCATTTTATTTTATTTTAAATTTAAATTTTATTTTGAATATTTTTTGTTACATAGTTACATTTTTTGTGTTCTTTCCCTCTCCCCAACCCCCTGTAGCTGATGCATAATTCCACTAGATTTTATATGTATCATTGATTAAGACCTAATTCTTGGAGTGTTTTCTGCAATAATAGAGGGAGTGGGTTGGGGAATGGCGAGTTATCCACACTCACCTAGCTGGAGTTGCTTTGACTAAGGCCACGTATCTATGTGATCAGGCAGAATAAAACTACCTAGCACAGGTGGCGTCAAGCCCATAGCCATAGTCTCATCAGTACGGTGGCCAAGCCACCTGCAAGACTTGGGCATCCTGGGAGACGGAGATGGTGCCAGGAGGGAGGAAGTGCCTGCAAGAGGAGGGATAGCAAGCAGCCTTAGGGAATGACCTCCCTGTCACTCAGGCCTGCCCTGAAGAAAGAGGTTTACCAAGCTCTGTTTAAATGTGAGCTTTGAGAGCCAGGGGAAGGGAAGGGGAGGGGAGGGGAAGAGAGGAAGGAGATAGAGGGAGCTGCATGCAGATACAGGCTGTATTTTATAAGCTGACAGATAATTGTGCTTCAGTTACCAGCTGCCTCTTCCTCCTCCCCCTTCTTCTCTTGCAGCTGCCCCAAGTTACCCTTCTTCACAGGCAAGGCTTGGGCCAAATGTTTTGATTTCCCAGACCCTTGGGAGGACTCTGTCCATTACAGTTTTGAGTGAAGAAAGGCTTGACGTGGAAGCCCAGATCCTTAGCATCTGGGACAGGAGGGGTTCCTATTTTCAAACCCTTTGCAGGAAATGGGTAGTCATGTAGAGTGAGAGTCTGGACATACAAGGAATAAACAAATAAGCTGACAGATAGATGACAGAATCACGTGCTGTCTAATAGAGAGGCAGCTGTGAAGTTTGTAAAATGGAGGTTTCAGGGCAGCTAGGTGGCCAGGTCTGGAAATGGGAGGTCATGGGAGCAAATCTGGCCTTGTATTCTTCCTAGCTGTGAGAGCCTGGGCAAGTCACTTAACCCCAGTTGCCTCACTTAAATCCAATTATGTTCAAATCAAGACATCAGCTTTGAGGTGTCATTGATCCTCTTCAAAAGAAGGATGAGGGGGTGGCTCAGTGGATTGAAAGCCAGGCCCAGAGATGGGAGGTCTTGGGTTCAAATGTGGTCTCAGACACTTCCTAGCTGTGTGACCTTGGGCAAGTCACTTAACCCCCATTGCTTAGCCCTTACCACTCTTTTGCCTTAGAACCAATACACAATATTGCTTCTAAGACAGAAGGTAAGGGTTTTAAAAAAACAAAATAAGTCACTTAATCCCCACTGCCTGGCCCTTATTGCTCTTCTGCCTTGGAACCAATATATAGTATTGATTCTAAGATGAAAGGTAAGGGCTTAAAAAAAAAGCATGAACAACAATAGTTCCTGGGCACATAGCTGGTGCTCAACAAATATTTGTTGATGGATAAAAGACGATAGTAGGCCAGCAGTCTCTCTCAAGGCAGCTCCCACCTTAACTCTTAACATAAAGCTCAGGAGGAGAAATAATTGCTCTCATCTCTCCCTGATATAATTACAGCTCTGTTTCCACTCCTAACAGAATGTACGTGTCTATAGGTCTTTAAGGTTTACAAATTGCTTTTCCCACAAGAATCCTATGCAATAAGGAATTTAATTATTCTCTCCATTTAATAGAGAAAGAAATTGGGGTCTAGAGAGTTAAGGCAGATCCAAATGGGAAGAAGTCTGGTGGGAGGTTTGGGTCAAGAGATGAGTGGGGTGCCCCTAAGGCTTTCCCTAACCAGACAGCTGCTTTACTTTGAACTGCTCAGGACCCAACTCCTGGGAGAGAGCCTTAAGGAGGCGAGTGCTAGCTTAGAATTAGGAAGTTTTAGAGTAGATTTTGCCAGTGCTTAGCTTCCTTTTGAAAACTAAAGTTTGTGTCTTTCCCAGAAATCAAATCTTCCTAATTAACTGATGTGAATATACTTTGTTTTGTTTTTTGATTAATCTTTGTGTTTTTCCCCCAGTTTACATGTTCACACAATTTTCAGTAATAATTTTCTGACATCTTGCAATTCATGTTCTCTCCCTGTCCCCTTCAAGATAGCAGATAATATGATATAGATTGTACATGTGCTATCATACAATATATATTTCCAGGTTCATCATGTGAAAGAAGACATATAGTGCTTCCACTAAGGAAAAATTCATGGAGGAAATAAAGCGAAGAATGGCATGTTTCAATCTGCATTCAGATTCCATTCATTCCTTCTATGGTAGTGGAGAGCCTTTTTCATCATGTGTCCTCTGGAGTTGTTCTAGATTCTTGCATTGCTGCTAATATTTAAATCATTCACACTTGATCGTTGTACTTTATTGCTGTTACTGTGTACAGTTGTTCTCCTGGTTCTGCTCACTTCACTATGGACATTATGATTGAAAGTTCTCAAAGGTTTTTACATCCCGTGCTAATTTGAACTTTACAGAAACCATACAAAGAAGGTACTGGCTTATTATCCCCGTTTACAGATGAAGAAACTGAGGCTCAGAGAAATTAAATGACTTGTGCATGGCCACCCTGCTACTAAGTGTCAGGAATGGACTTGGAACCAAGTTCTTTATGGTTTGAAATCTTGCACTCTAAATCTTTCATACTATGCCATTGCATACTCAAAGTTGGCAATGTACTTTACCTATGTTATCTCATTTGGCCTAGACTGGCTGAAATTCGAAGAAGGGAGGAGGACAGGAAGAGAATAGAAGACCTCAAAGATGGCAGTCGGAGCTCCAGCTCTCCAGGAGCAGTTTCCAATTATTAGGTTTGTTGTGGGGCTGAGCGCCAAGAGGAAGTCTGCACAGTACAATACAGGATCACAGTGGGTTTCTCATTATCACTTAGGTTCCAAGGAGTATGGTTGGGAATAGAGCACAGGAGAATGGGCAGCTGGATAGAGTTCTAGGCTGGAGGTCAGGAAGATCTGAGTTCAAATCTGTCCTTAGACACTTATTAGCCTGTGTGACTCTGGGTAAGTCACTTAACCCCGTTTACCCTAGTTTTCTCATCTGTACAATGAGCTGTAGAAGGAAATGGAAAACTGCTTGAGTATCTTTGCAAGGGAAAACTCAAATGTAGTCATGAAGAGTTTGAAGGACTGAAATGTCTGAATAACAACCAAAAAAGGGGCAGCAAAGACTAGGGACTATACCCTTTTGATATTCGTAGTGATTGGTATGGGGCCAGTGACTAAGAACATTAGATTTGGAGCTTAGAAGATGTGGGTTTGAATCCTGTCTTGGCTAATTATTATTATTATTGTACACCTAGCATTTAAATAGTATGTTATTTATTTATTTGTTTGTTTATTTATAAACCCTTACCTTCCATCTTAGAATTAGTACTGTGCATTGGTTCTAAGGCAGAAGAGTGGTAAGAGCTAGGCAATGGGGGTCAAGTGACTTGCTCCGGGTCACACAGCTAGGAAGTATCTGAGGCTAGATTTGAACCCAGGACCTCCCATCTCTGGGCCTGAATATCAATCCACTGAGCCACCCAGCTGCCCCCTTTAATGGTATTTTAAGGTTTCCATAGTACTTCACATATGTCATCTCTTTTGATCCTCACAACAAGCATAGGAGGCAGGTCCTATAACTATCCCTCTTTTATAGATGAGGAAACTGAGCCCTAGAGAAGTTGAGTGACTTGCCATAAGTGTCCGAGGTAGGATTTGAACTCAGGTCTTCCTGACTACCAGCCTTGCGTGTGTGCACTGTATCATCTAGCTGCCTCTACTTTTTAACTCGATGTCCTTGGGCAAATCACTTTCCCTCTCTGGATCTCATTTTTCCAGTTGCTATAAAATGATGGAATTAGATTAGCTGGCCTTTCAGGTTCCATCTAGCTTTACATCCTATGATCCTTGGACCAGAGAAACAAGGGAAAGGTCCTTGGGCATCAATCCAAGCCTGTGATCTATTAGCCTCTGGACTATCAAAGTGCTATTAGTTGGTATGACTGTATCTACTTTCTGTGCTAATCTTGCCCGGATGCTTCCTGATAACCACTGGAGATGGAAGCAGGGAAAGAGGCAGAGGTGAGAGAAAGTAGGAATTTCCCTTGTCTTTGGTTACCATGGACCAGGGAGCAGAGTTCATGAGCCCCGACAGGGGAGCAACTGCCCTATAAGCCCTGCAGGGGCTTAAAATGAATGGATGTCAGAGCACTAGTTCCTAGTGGCTCCACGTAATAGCACTGGTCTTTACTTAGGGTCCTTCCTTGGTTTATTCCTTAGATGAGGGACAAAACTCCATTAATAAAGCCTGGTAGGGCAGAAATGACACTTGATTTAAGTTCTGTTGGTGGAAATGCAGGCTGGAGCAAAACTTTTGGTGAACAATATGACAAAATACAACATGGATCACAAAGCTGAAAATACACATTGAATTGATAGTTTCACTTAAAAGATTTCTCCCTCTAAAAATAAGACAAATTATTTTTTAAAATTAATTTACCAAAAAAAATTTTTTTTTGGTTTTTGGAATTTCATCAGTGTAGGGGACAGACTGTGAGGCCAGTGCAGCTAGGTGCCTGACTCTATTAGAGAATGGTAAGGGAGCACTAAGAGGTAAGGGTTGGCTTGTCCAGGATCACACAGCCTTTTGTGTCTGAAGCAGGACTTGATCAGGTCTTTCTGAGAGGCAAGGACTTGCTTCACACTGCCACATGTTCTCTCCATGGCCGAGATTTCATCTTAAAAAATATTTTAAGAGAGGAAAACATAATGGCCTATCCATACAAATATATTCATAGCTATACACAAATATTCATTTCTTGTATTTATTTGTAATAGTAAAAAACCAACAAAAAACAAAACTAGAAGCAATCTATTTATCTAATGATTGAAGAATAGCTGAATAAATCACCAAAAATATAATAAAATGTTATGGTATTATAGAAAATATTTAAGAAATGTTATAGAAAATGTTAAAGAATGCAAAAAAGTGGAGAAAGACCTTTGTGAAATGATCTAAGGCAAAATCAACTGCCTTGGGAGAGTTCATGCACTACTGACCACATATAAAAAGAGAAACAAAGTCCATGGTGAGAGAACTTCAGTGAACTTGGAAAAGGGCACAGACCCACAAATGAATTTATTTCCTTTTAATTTTTCTGCTTCCATGTTGTGAAATATGAATGGCTTTAAATGGCTTTCTTCTATATCTTTCATGCTCATCTTAAGATGTATCTCTGTTGATTATTATTCGGTTTCTAATCAAAATTTTTAAACAAGATTTGTAGTCAAAAGACCTGGGTTTTGGTCACTTATTTACTATCTGTGTGATTTGGATGTTTTTGTTATTGTTGTTGTTCAGTTTTTTAGTCATGTCTGACTTTTTGTGACCCATTTTGCATTTTCTATCAGAGATACTGGAATGGTTTGCCATTTCCAACTCATTTTTATAAATGAGGAAACTGGGGCAAAAAACGGAGAAGTTACCTGCCCAGAGTCACATGCCTACTAAGTGTTTGAGGTCAGATTTGGGCTCAGGAGATGAGTCTTCCTGACTCCATTTCTGATGCTTTGTGCATTATAATGCCATCTACCTGCCCCCAATTTGGATCTTGCTTTGACTTTAATTTTCTTATAAAGTGGATCTATTCTCTATATAACTATATTTATATTATCTTCTAGCTATATGATTTTTGAGGCAAGAGGTTCTTCTGAGACATGGAGTGAAGCTGAAACCAAAGAAACCCAAAATTTGGGAAAGATTTTTATTTGTCCCCCCCAGTCCCTAAAAGCCACACATTTCTATCTTCTTGCTCCTTCAATGCAACTCCAAATTATTTCCCCAAGTCTTTTTTTCTCATATGAGGTGCTCTCTAGGTTGGTAGTTTCTTGCTTTCACAAAAAGAAGATGTATTCTCAAGAAAGTTGGAGTATCTTGAGGTCAGTTGGAGCAACACAAATCTTTGACCAAGGATTTAATCAGTCAACTAGTGACCATGTGAGTACAAATCTATGCTCAGCGTAGTAGGGGAGATAACAGAGAAGGTATAGGCTATAACTTCCTTGCAGACAGTGGTTATGTTATTTTTAATTTTATATCTCCTGAAAGGCAGTGTGACTTAGAGGATGGAGAGTTTGTCTTGGAATGAGGGAATCCTTGGTTCAAATCTAGTGTCCATCACATAGGTAAGTGACTTAATGTCTCACGCAACTCATTAAGGCAATAAATTGTCCTACAAATGATTTGTAGAGGCCATTTCTTCCCAGGTCTTTCTAGTCTGAGAAGTTACAAATCTGATTAAAAAAAAAAAAAAAGAAAACTGCATCTAGCACAGTATGTTTCTTGCTCATATTTTAATCAAGAATACATAGAAACATATGTAGATCACTAATTTTGTAATATTTCATTTTTTCAATGAAAAAATTTCATTTTATCTCCCTCAAATCTGTCCTCCCCAAAAAACTAGGAAAAAAATTCTTCAGAACATTTGTAATAAATGTTCATAGTCAAACAAAACAAATTTCCACATCATTCATGATTCAATCATGATTCAAAATAAGTCTTATTTTGTATCCTGAGTCATTTGTTGGGAAGTGGACAGCAGGCTTCATTGTGAGTCCTCTGGAATTGTTAGTCACTGTGTTGATTAGAGTTCTTGAATCTTTTAAAGTTTTTGTTTTTATAATATTATCTTCATGATGTTTTTTTCTCCTGGTTTTTCTTACTTCGTTCTGAATCAGTTCACACAAGTCTTCCCAGGTTTCTCAGAAACTCATCCCTTCAATCAAATCTTATGGCACAATAGGATTCCCAGCTGATAGGAATTCCCTTAATTTTCATTTTTCATACTACAGCTACAAATATTTTGTACATGCCAACTCTTTTCCTCTTTCTCTGATTTGTACAGGCTAGTAGTAGTGTTCTGGGTCAAAGGGAAGTTTAGTAATTTTTGGGTGTTGCTTTTTTATAGTGGCTGGGCTAATTAGTAGCTCCACCAACAGTGTATTTTCCTCCAGTTCCTCCAACATTTGTCATTTTCCTTTCCTAGCAACTTAGATAATTCTTACAGATATTACAATAATGAAAAAGTATAAAAGTTGAAAGTTATTGATGTTCCTAACTTGACTTTTTTGGGAATAATAATTTGTCTGTGTCTTTTCCCCCATTCTTTTGGTACCTTTCCTCTCCCTAAGATATCTTGTAAAATGATCCTTCAACGCCTTCAAAATTGTGTCGTCTGCAGCATAGATTTTTCTCAGTGTATGCTTGGGCTCATCCAACTGCTCTTCCTGATTTCATCTTAAGTGTTATCTGAAATTTTGCATATAGCACATTGGAGGCTGAGGTGTTAGAGTAAGAATCTAGTGGTTCCATTATCATTTATGATGGAAATGCGTCATTAATGTGATCCATTTTCTATTTGTTGTTTATCTGCCATTTTCCAAATGAAATGTCACAGTTGATCTTGTCAAATTTTTAAAAATAGATGTCTCTCCTTCCACTTTTTTCCACTGTTTTATAAGGAGAACTTGTTCATACTATTTCATCATCCACTGCTATTTTATAAAGGAGTCATAAACCATTGTTGCCCTCGACTGCCATGTCTTCCAATTTTATACGATCAAGTGATAGCTCTGGCATTTTCTAGGCTTTTTTGGCCCTCATATTATAGTGATTACTTTTTATCAGTTATATTTCCTCCCATAGCAAAAACTGACTAGCAAAAAATTATAATTGTGTTTTAATATCTTTTCATTTTTCTGTTTTGTATTTTTTGGGCATCATATGCTTTTATGAACAGGTTAATTAAAACTGATGCATTGCTCCCTATATCTTCTCATATTTATCCTTTAATAATGATGATAATAATAATAATTACCATATAGATAGTGTCTTAAGGTTGTCAGTGTTTTAGAAATACTATCTTAGGGGAAGCTAGATAACTCAATGGATTGAGAGTCAGCCTGGAAATAGGAAGCCCTGGGTTCAAGTCTGACCTCAGATACTTCCTAGCTGTGTGACCCTGGGCAAGTCACTTCACCCCCATTGCCTAGCTCTTACTGCTCTTCTGTCTTAGAACCAAAACACAGTAGTGATTCTAAGACAGAATGTAAAGGTTAAAAAAAAAGAAATACTCTTTTCCTCACAACAACTCTTAGAGGATTTTGTTATTATTGACATATTATATTATCTATACTTTATAGATGAAGAAACTGAAACAGACAGTTTAAATGACTTGTCTAGATTCACACAGCTAATAGTAATGATGGTTAACATTTTCATAGAACTTACTATGTGCCAGGTATTGTGTTGTGTTTTACAATTATGATTTTATTTGATCCTCAGAGTCTACCTGGGAGGAAGGCTGTTATTATCTCCATTTTACAGATACAGGCAAAAAGTTGAGGGACTTGCCCAGGGTTACACAATTTGTAAGTATCAGAGGCTGTTTTTTAATTGTTTTTATTTTTAAACTCTTACCTTCAATCTTAGAACCAATATTGTGTTTTGGTTCCAAGGCAGAAGAGCAGTAAGGCTAGGCAATAGGGGTTAAGTGACTTGGTCAGGGTCACACAGCTAGAAAGTATCTATAGACTGGTTTTGAACTCTTAAGTGTTCCTGACTACAGCCTCAATTTTGTCCATTTTGCCATTTAACTGCGTCAGTTATTAGCTTTTACTCTGATATGACATTGATTTGACCTTTGCTCTAGCTAACTGATGGTCTAATTGCATCCTAATATGATTTCTCTATCAGTAATTAGTTACTTTCCGACTAGTAAGATATAGTCAATTTCATTTTATGGCATGCTATTTATTGTTTATTGTATTTAGTGCCTTTCAATGATCTTTTTTTCCTTCCGACCTTTGAAGATTTGCCACCCACTCAGCTACTCTTCCTGTAGTAATAACTGGCCTTTCCAATTTGCCTGAACTGAACATAAACATGAAACTCCTTTCTTTGTTTTTTTTTTTCTCCCAATTAGAATATGAGCTTCTTGAGAGCAGGGACTGTCTTGATTTTCCATTTGTATCCCCTCATACTAAACACTTAAACAATGTTTTTATATTCCTTTTATGATATAAGGCTTTGAATTTCTGAATAATCTACAAATTTTTATTTTTAAAACAAAAATTTTTTATTTTTTAAAATCTGGATTATATATTCTAATCTATTTTTCACCCTCACAGCTCATTCCCAACTTTGCATTAAGTCACCAAGAATCAAAGTATGCATTGCTTTAGTTTGAAGGATTTTGTCAAATTATTGGTATAATTTTTTTTTACATCCCTGTCCCCAGCAGCAGATGTTGGTATAAAATCTATGATTAGCTTCATGGTGGTCTTTTTTTTTTTTTTTATTGTACTCATCGTGAACCCTGCAAGAACAAGTACCACATGAAATGATGTTTCTCATTGCCTTTGAGTGAATGATGAAACCCATTCTACAAATGACTTGTTTGCCTTTCCAAGGGAGACGCAGTGAGCCACCCTTCCATTTAGTGGCAACTTCTTTTGTCTTCTGGTTTTGTTTATTGTGAGAATAACATAGTAATTGATGTGATTTAGTCCTTCAAACAATCAAACATTTACTAATTGCCTACTATAAACCAGACGCTATTAAGTACTGGGCATACAAAAGGAGGCAAGGACTTACTTTCTTGGAAAACATCTACATATGTAGGTATAAATGCATACACATACATATAATGTAAAATAAAATAAATCAGGTATAAGATAATCTTAGGGGGATGAGTTTTGAAGAAACCTGAAGATTCTAAGAGGCAAAAGTGAGGAGGGAGAGTGTTTCAAGCATGTGGAACAGCATTTAATTGATAAATCAATTTTGGTATGAGATCATATTTTATTATATTGGCATGGCCTAGCCATAGGTACTAAATATTTCTATGGTTATTGAAGTTGTTCATTATATAAAGGAGCATTATGTAATTATATTCATCCAAGTACTGAGAGTACTTTGGTAGGCTGACTCCTAAATATTTTAGTAACTTAGTTATTTTTTAAAAATTTATTTTTTCAATTACATATAGAAACAATTTTTGACAGCTGTTTTCTAAAATTTTAGGATTCAGATATTTTCCCTTCCTCCTTTCCTCTCTACCATCCTCAAGCCAGTAAGTAGTCTGATATAAATTATATCTGTACTTTCATGCAATGCATATTTTCATATTGCTTATGTTGTGTGATAGAAGACACATGTCACATATATCTCATGAAGGAAATAAAGTGGAAGATGGCATGCTTTGATCTGCCTCAGACTTCAATAGTTCCTTCTTTGGCTTTGGATAGCATTTTCGTTGTGAGTCCCTTGAGGCTATCTTGGAAACTTGCTTTGCTGGTAATGATTTAGTCCTTCACAATTGGTCATCATATAATATTTCTGTTACTGTATACATTATTCCCCTGATTCTGCTCACTTCACTTTGCATCAGTTCGTATAAATATTTCCAAGTTTTTCTGAATTCATCCTGTTCGTTTTTCCTCATGAAGCATTAGTATTCAGTTATAACTATATACCACAACTTGTTTATCCATTCCTCAAGGGATAGACAACCCCTCAGTTTCTAATTGTTTGTGTTAAAAAGAAATGAGGAGTAGTGAGTATATATACACACACACACACACACACACACACACACATATATATTCTTTCTTTGCATATCTATTCCTCCTCCTACTCTCTCCCTAGAGATCTTCCTTCTAGATATTAGAGGATAGCTGGTGTGTAAATCTTAGGGATAGTATGGATGAAGGAGGGATCAGGTGCCCAAGGCCAGGAGGAACACCTACTACTCTCACAATAGCTACTGATTTGATCTATCCCTCTTCTCTTTCTGTTTGACAGGCTTGGTTGGTTAAGCCTGCCAGTGATTTCCTTCTAACAGTTGCCCAGGTTGGGACCTCTTGAGAGGTTAGGTAGATGGTTAACCTCTCTAGGCACAACCTGAGGTTAGATTAGTTGTTAATAGGCTATTGATTGGCTTTGGAAACGTTGGCATCTGACTGCTTATTGATTCTCCCTTCCTAAGGGCTGTGATAGAATAACCATTCAGGAAGGTACTTGTTAAATTACTGTATTAACTATTGATAGGGAAAGGATAACAAGGTAATAGGATTGGGGATTGGAAACCCTATTGCTATTGTTTGGCTACTAAGTTAATCATTGATCACAACTGGAGATTGCTAGGCTGGTAGAAGTTTGAAGTCTTCACCCTCTCAGACCTGGCCACAGCCAAGTCAGAGATTAGGGAAGGCTATTGATGTAGATGTTGATTGATGATCTGTATATTCTCTCAGCTCTACTACCAATAATATTGATGAATTACTATCTCTCTCACAGTCAAGCAGAGGTTCAGGCCTACCCTCTTCTTCTTCTACCACCCTTCACTCTTCACCTCCCCCTGTCCCAATTCTTGCTCCAAAAGAAGTTTGCTCAATGTCTCAGCTCTGATTTCTGAGACCCCCAACTGTAGTTCTTAGGGGGTATTTATAGGGTGGGGCCAATTGACTTTTGCCCCTGGCACCTGGGAACATTCCGAATCTCTCAACTGCCATCCCTGTCAGTCAAGGCGGCATCCATCTTATCCCAGATAATGATTTTAAAATTTGCTACTACAAGAACAGCTGCTAGAAATATTTTGGTACAGCTAGGACCTTTCCCCTTATTTCGATCTCTCTGGGATACAAACCCAGTAGTCTTATTGCTGGGTTAAAGGGTATATATACATAATTTTACAGCCCTTTGAGTCTGGTTCCATAGTGCCCTCCAGAGTGGTTGTATCAGTTCTATTTGTAGTAATTTTGAATGGAATGGGAATCCCTATATTGTCTCTAGGATTTTGTTATATAAAAATGCTACTGATCTTTGTGGGTTTATTTTGTAGCCTGAAACTTTATTAAAGATATTATCTCAATTAACTTATTTGCTGATTCCATATAATTTTCTAAGTAAACCATCATGCCATTAGCAAAGCAGTTTCATCTCCTATGCATCTTTACACTTTTGATTTATTTCTCTTGTATTATTGCAACTGCTAGTTTCTAGAACTGTATCAAATAATACTGGAGAATGGACATCCTATTTTACTCCTGTGTCTACTAAGAAAGCTTCTAAATATCTCCTTTGTACACTACTTTTCTTTACTTTTTATTATATTTTAAGAAAAGATTTCTCTATGCCTATACTTGTTCATAGGTTGCTTTTTTTTTAGCATAAATGGATATTGTACTTTGATAAAGCCCTTCTGCATTTATTGAGATGCTTATTTTTTCTTCTTCTAGGGCTCTCAGTTTTACTGGCATAATGTGGTGCATAGTAGATTCTGAGAATTCTTTTTTCTTTCTTATGGCTTTGTTGTGATTCAAACTTGCTCATTATTATTTTTGTTCATTTGATTTCAGCTTTCTTTTTCATTGTTTTGGCTAACGGTTTTAAATATCAATTGTCAGTCTTTTCAAGGAAGAGTTTTTAGTTTTGTTTATCAGTTCTACAGTTATTTTAGTTCCCAATTCATCCATTTCTCCTTGCATTTTCATGTTTCCTTTTTTGTGTGCTTATTTTACACTTATTTGTTGGATAAAATGCATATTCAATTCATTAATACTCTCTTTTTCTATCTTGTTAATGCATGTTTAAAGAATATAATTTTTCCTCTGAGGAATACTTCTGCTGTATCTCAGAATGTTATTATGTTCTACCATCATTATCATTGTCTTTCACATAATAATTAATTTTTTCTATGATTTGTTCTTTGATCCACTTATTTATGATTTTATTATTTAGTCTCCACATAGGGCAATGTGTTCTATTTCTTTTCCCTTAATTGATTTTATTATGTCCCATTCCTGGAATGCTCTTTCTCCTCCACTCCAGCTACTGACCACCCTGATTTTATTTAAGACCCCGCTAAAATACCTCCTTCTACAGGAAGTCTTCCCCACCTTCTTAATTCTGAAGCCTTGGCTCTATTAATTATTTCCTATTTTTTTCTGTGTATAGCTTGCTTTGTGTATATATATTTATTTGTTCTTTCCTCCATTAGATTGTGAATTTCTTGAGAGCAAGGACTGTCTTTTGCTTCCTTTTCTATCTCCATGGCGTAGCACAGTGCTTGGCACATAGTAAGTGTTTCATAACTATTTGTTAAATTGACTCAAAATATTGTGCTATGGCCTATAAAAATGGATTTAGTATTTTTGCATTTTTATATTTCTTCTTCCTCTCTAATTTCTCTGATCAATTTCTGAAAAAATGCTATATGGTGCCAAGAGATATGTATATTCATTAGTTGTTCCTTCTGATATGTCTGAACTTTTTCATTGTTCAGTTAGGGATCCCTAGGCATCCAGAAATAAGTATGTACTCTGTATACCTGGCCATTTTAGCTTCTAACATCCTTTTCAAAAGCCGATGTTTGCTTGGGAGACATTCTTTCAGCATTTGCTCCTTATTTCCCTTTACCTCAGTGTCCCATGGCCCAAGGAAAGGCAACTGAAGACGGTGTAGTATAGTGGAAAGTGTGCTCAATTTGGAGTCAGAGAACTTGGATTCAAATTCCAATTCTGCCACTAATTAACTTTGTGATCTTGGGCAAGCCATGACTTCTCTTGACTTTAGTTCCTCATTTATAAAATGAGAGGGTTGGACCAAGAACCTTTCCAGTTCCAAACTTAAATCATCCTATGATCCAAGAGTGTTCACTATGATTGAATATATGAGTGGGCACTCACATTTGTAGGGGCTGGAAAGGCCCTCTTTTCTAACATTGTCTTTTTTACTAGTTTTTCTTTGGATTTTGAAATTCTACTATTAGAGTTTCATTCCTTTGGAAAAGGACCCTATAAGAGAAAGAAAGATATTGTGGAAAGAAGTCAGGCCTGGGAGTTAAGAGATCTGGGTTCTAGTCCTAGGTCTGCCATTTTTTATTTATGTGACCATGAACAAGCCATTTCAACTCTGTGGGCCTCCAGTTTCCTCATATTTAAAAAGAAGAATATATGGTCTCTAAGGTCCCTTTTAGCTCTCTGATTCTGTCATCTTATCATCTCTTCATATACTCCTTCCTAATCTCGACCTCATTGGAGCCCTTTACTTTTTTTGAGACTCATCTCAAGCATCACCTTCTATACAACACCTTTCTTAAACTCCCCAGGCGCTAATGCTCTTCCTCTAAACCTACCCTGTATTTATTTTATATTTATTCTCTATGTACTAATATATGTCAATGTGGACTCTCCTTTTAGAGTATAAGCACATTTGTGTCTCCAGCTCTAAACATGGTACTTGGCACTTGGCAGGTTCTTAATAAATGATTATTGATTGACTGGTTGGTTGGTTGGTTGATTCCCAGGCCCCTTCTAACACTAATAGTCTACGTATTCTAAGAAGGTTCCTTGGCTCTGTATTGAAGGGTTCAATTCTATGATTCTTCTCATAAGTGGATTTATGTCCTATCAGTTATTTATGCCATCATGTGGAACATTTCATCAGGTCCTTTTGAGTTGAGTAACCTTTTTGCCAATTAGAGAGATAAGACAGCCAAGGACAGCACCCGTTTAGAGTATGTGCTCATATTTAACCACAGAAGAGTTTGATGGTAAACTACAAGGACAGTACTATTGTCCCACAATGCAACAAAATGCAGTTGACGGGTAAAAAAAAGCCTGCAGGGAACTTGTCATGACAGCTATTTAAACTAGGTCATTCTGAGAGCATTCATAGGTGAAAATGGAAGGACATAAAATGAAACAAATCTGATGTTTCTATGGTGATTTATTCTTATCAGCAACCAAAGGGGAATAATTTCATTCAGATTCTACCACTGTATAAAGTGTGGCTAGACCTGACCAAAGATATTTGAAAGACGTTGATGCTGGAGGAAATGTAATTCTAAAGGCATTCAGAGATCAATTTTCAAGACATGTTAAGGATATTTTAGAATAACAAGATATTTCAAAGATATCTCAAAATTTGTATAAAGATGGAAAAATTACAGATACTATTATCAAAGGGCAAAAAAAGGCAACCAAGATGACATCAGCAGTTTTCAATTTATATGCCTATTTTCTCATTTCAATGAGAATGGTCTATGCACATATCAATGGTGTCCTTGATGAAAAAGTGAAAAATGAACAAGTAGGCTTTATATGTGATTTTCTAAAGCAGACCACATTTTTTACAGTTACATAACTACCTGAGAAGCACTGGGGATATAATATATCCACTGTGCCTATTGTTTGTTGATTATTAAAAAAAAAGTATTTGACTTGGTAGAGCAAAATGCAAATTTAAAGGTTTTCCTAAAACAAAATGTCTTCTTCTCCTATGTTCAGATCATACAGGATTCTATGATAAATTGTGACCATGGATATAATTTTGTTCAGTGATCTAGCAAGTATTAGCATCAAATGAAGCATGAAACAAGGGGATATAAGCAGTATTCACCACTATTATGGAAGAATTCTTGATGATTGATGGAAGGGTTGTCAATGGAGGGTGCATGCATACTAGTGAGATGAAGTTTGCTGTTGTTCAGTCACTTTCAGTCATGGCTGATTTTTTCTGACCCCATTTGGGGCTTTCTTGGTAAAGATATGGAGAGGTTTGCTGTTTCTTTCTTCCAGCTCATTTTACAGCTGAGGCAACTGAGGCAGGGTTAAATGACTCATCCAGGATCACACCAGATTTGAACTCAGGAAGATGAGTCTATCCAATGGGCCTGAGCTACCCCTGAGATTAAGTATTGACATTTAAATTCCAAGGTCACTTCCAGCTAAAACATTCTATGTTCTGTGATTAAACTCAATGGGGGATTTATACTCTGCAGTTTGTTACCTCTCACTCTATATAGCAGGTTGTTTATTTGTTCGTTCATTCAAGCAATTATTTATTAAGCACCTGTTATGTGCCAAGCATGGTGACAGGTTTTGCTACTGTCTCTAAACAAATCCCACACCTCCCTAATCCTCAAAAAATCTCTTACTTGATAAGTCCATCCTTACTATTATCCCCTATCTCCCCTCTCATTTGTGGCTCAATTCCTTTAAAAGATCTTCTATAATAGGTGCTTCTACTTCTTTTTCTTTCAACCCTTCCCTCCTCCAATTTTTTTTTAACCCTTACTTTCTGTCTTAAAATCCATACTAAGTATCTGTTCCAAGACAGAAGAGAGGTAAGGACTAGACAATGAGTTAGTGGCTTGTCCAGGGTCATACAGCTAAGGAGTGTCTAAATTCAAATTTGAACCCAGGACCTCCTGATTCCAAGTCTGTCTCTTATTCCCTGAGCAACCCAACTGCCCTGTTTCCCTATCTTCCTTGGAGTCCCAGTTAAAGCCTCAAATTCTACAAGACACCTTTCCCAGATTGCCTTAATTTTAGTGCAGTCCCTCTAGGATTATTGCTGATTTATCCTGTGTAAATCTTGTTTGTACAAAATTGTTTAGGTGTTGTTTCCCCCATTAGACAGTGAACTCCTTTAAGAACAGGGACCATTTTTTTTTTGCCTTTCTTTGCTCTCCTAACACTTAGCATAGTGTTAGCATATATTTATATGATTCTCATTATATAGCCTGGGATCACTACAATCCAGAAATTATAAATCATAGTTGAAAAGTTGTATAGTAATGTAAGGATTCCCAACATGTACAAATTTACCAACTTTGAAAAGTTAAGGCAGGAGATAAATGATTTATTATTTAAAAAAACTTAGCTGACTCTATGATTGAAGTCTTGCTGGGTGATATGCGATGGAATCTTTGACCAGGGAATCCGGGTTTCAATGTCCAAAGAAAGATCCTCAGGAAGCCCTCAGGACTGGATTTGAGCTGAGATGTCCTCCCCATCTTTCCTTTCTCAGTCCTCCCGGGAAGCCTTCACCTCCTCCCTCTTCCTCCAGAGAATTACCCAGAATCCTTTCTGGTCTCAACTACCAGTAACTGTCACCAACTGTCAGCCACTCCTTAATAAATGTTAACTGACTGACAAAACCAAAATTATTCTTGCCCCCAAGATATATAGAGGGCAGACACTTCCCAGCTGTGTGACCCTGGGCAAGTCACGTGACCCCCATTGCCCATCCTTACCATTCTTCCACCTAGGAGCCAATACATAGAAGTTAAGGGTTTAAAAAAATGTAGAAAAAAAAAAAGAAAAGATATATGGAGGGGAAATAAGAAACGAACAGAGCAATAAATAAAAAATGAATACGAAGTAATTTGTGGGGATTTAGGGCAGACCAGGTATAAAAGCTGGCTTTTGAACTTTGAATGAAGTTAGAGATTCTGAATGGGCAGCTAGATGGGGTGGGGTGGTGGTGGGGGGTGGATAGAGGGTTAGTCCCGTCTTCAGAAAGATCTGAGTTCAAAAACAGCCTCAGACACCTACTAGCCTGTATGACTGGTCAAGTTGTTTCACTTTTGTTTGCCTCAGTTTCCTCATTTGTAAAACAGAGATTATAACGGCATTTAACTCTCGGGGCTGTTGTAAGGGTCAAGTGAAATAATAATTGTAAATCCTTAGTAGCACAGTGCCTGGCACCTAGTAAATGCTTTCTAAATGTTAGCTATTATTATTAAGAGGAAGAGGTGAGGAAAGAGGGCATCCTCGATGTGGGGGACAGCCCACACAAGGACAGAGAGGTGAGAGGTGGGGAGAGCCTTCCTGACACAAAGGCTGAGAAAAGCCTATTTATTTCGAGGGGGAAGGGAGGGAGTTCCCTGGAGACCCTGAGCAGCTAGGGAGGGAAGGTGCGAGGAGGCTAAGAGGATCCTATACAGGGAGGCAGAAGGATAATGAGGATAAACTGCCACCCACCTCAGACTTTTGCCAAGGGCAGACACTGTTCTTCACTCCAACAGTCTTTTCAATCCTCATTGATGGTACTCCCACGAATCCCCTTCTTTCCCTTTGCCAGGTCTGACCTGGACCCCTAATGGGAGAAACAAATTCATTTCCCAAACTCGGGCTCCTGCACCCCGAGGAGCTCAAACGCGGCTCCGAGCCCCGCCATTCCCTCACGGCACCTGGGAAAGCGTGCCTGCCTCGGAGCCTCCCACGGCCAGACGCGTGGCCGTGGCTGTCAGCGCGTGGCGGGAGCTGGGCGAGGGCTGGGTCAAGGAGGCAGCGCTAGTAACCGGAGAGCGCCCCTTCCGTTCTGGGCTTCTCCGGCGTAGTCTCCCTTGTGCGCCGGCTATTTGTAGGTGAAATCCTGGTAAAAAGCCGTGATGGATGCAGGCTCCAGTTCTGGGTGGCTCTAAGGTCGGAGAGAGGCTGGCTGGAAGCGGCCCAACGTTCCTAAATGTGGCATGGCTCTTTTTTTTTTTTTTTTTTTTTTTTTAAACCCTTCCATTCCATCTTGGAGTCAATACTGTGTATTGGCTCCTAGGCAGAAGAGTGGTAAGGGTAGGCAATGGGGGTCAAGTGACTTGTCCAGGGTCACACAGCTGGGAAGTGTCTGAGGCCAAATTTGAACCCAGGACCTCCCGTTTCTAGGTCTGGCTCTCAATCCACTGAGCTACCCAGCTGCCCCCGGCACTGCTTTTAAGAGACCCACATGCACCTGCGGCACCATTCGTGTTCTGATGCTCGAGACTGGCTTGGAGTCCCAGCCCTCAGGGTTGTACCGCTGAAATGCTATGAATGAATGAATGAATAAAAAGGCGTTCAAGGGCTTCCTATGTGCAAAGAACTGGGCCAAGTGCTGCGCAAACAAATACAAAAATAAGATGATCCTTGCTGTCAAGGAGCTCTTTTTCTAATGGGGGACACAGCTCATGGGGAGTACAGATGGGAAGCAGTTGGTAATACATATTCAATATTATTTCCAATGTTTATTTCTGATGTTCAACCATTTGATTGGGCTAATGACTTTGGTGGTTAGAACTTGCTTTTCTGGATCTTCTATTGCTGCAGCTGAAAGACTGGTTTCCTGGGTGATGGCTGGGGTCAGGGTCGGGGCTGACAGTTTGGGGGAGCCGGTGCTTTTCCTGGGGTTCTTGGGCTCAGCTCTGAGAAGAGATGACAATTGAAATCTGGCACCCACCACTTCTTGTGTCTCCCTTAGGAGGTCCCATTCCTTCAGCTAGACTAGGTTGACCAAAAGGCAATGGGAGGGGGCAGCTGAGTGGCTCAATGGATTGAGCCAGGCCTAGAGACCTAGGAGGCCCTAAGTTCAAATCTGGCCTCAGACACTTCCCAGCTGTGTGACCCTGGGCAAGTCACTTGGCCCCCATTGACTAGCCCTTACCACTCTTCTGCTTTAGAACCAATATAGAGTACTGATTCCAAGATGGAAAGAAAGAGTTTAATTAAAAAAAAAAAAAGGCAATGGGAGTGTTTTTTTTTGGGGGGTGGGTGGGCTCCTTTTCCATAGGGGTTGCCCCCCTGGATGATGGCTGGGGTGGCTGGGCTGAAAGAAAGGCTATGGTCAGATAAATACTTATTAGCTGAAAGGATCACAGAATTCTAGGCCTGAAAGCTCTGTCCAGAACTAATCCATCAACTGTGTGACTTGGGTGGAGTGGGCGAGATTGCTGCCTGGGGTACACTTCTGAACGGAAATGGGAGGATCAGTTCATTCTTGACACTGTCTTTGTTTAGTCTAGTTTCCCCTTCACAGGTAGCCTCCTTCCCTCTCTGCTGCGTAGTGATGTCTTACCAGTTCTTCAGGATCAAGCCCTGCCATTCTCCCGTACCCTGAACCTTGTCCTAGGTTCAGTGATCCTGAACAAGTCTGCTCCTCAAACCACATTGATCCCAATAGTTAAAGGAAGGGTTTAGATGGTGGGATCTCCAAGATCCCTTTTCTATGTCCAATGTTCTTTGTTCTAAAGTCCCTTCCAGATGGCACATTATATATTTTAAGGTCTCTTCCAGCTCTGACATCTGGGTATAGGCAAACCTCAGAGATATTATGGGTTCGGCTCCAGACTACTGCAATAAAACTAATATCACAATAAAGCGGGTCACATAAAGTTTTTGGTTTCCCAACGCTTATAAAAGTTAGTTTATACTATGGTAGAGTGTCATATAGAGTAGTATTAAGTATTTTTGATAGTATTATGTCTCAAAAAATATACATTCCTTAATTAAAACATATTCTATTGATTAAAACATGCTTATCTTTGAGTGTTTAGTGAGCTCGAATCTTTTTGCTGGTGGAGTGTTGATGGCTGTTGATGGATCAGGGTGGTGGTTGCTGCAGGTTGGGGTGTCTGTGGCAATTTCTTCAACTACTACAACAATAAAGTTTGTAGCTTTGATTCACTCTTTCTTTCACATAATATTCTCCGATAGCACATCATGCTGTTTGATAGCAGTTTATCCACAGCAGAACTTCTTTCAAAATTGGAGTCAATCCTCTCAAACCTTGCTGCTGCTTTACCAATTAAGTTTATGTAATATTCTTCAATATGGTTGTGTCTCAAGGGATAAGGAGGCTTGGGGGGAGGGACAGCCAGGGGCCTGCTTGTGGAGGAGTCAGAACCCATACCACATTTATTAAGTTCACTGTCTTACAGGCATGCAATTTGTGATGCCCCCAAATAATTACAACAGTAACGTCAAAGATCATTGATCACAGATCATCATAGCAGATATAGTAATGATGAGAAAGTTAAAAATACTGAAATGTGACCCAGAGATATGATGTGAGCACATACTGTTGGAAAAATGGTGCTGAAAAATTTGCCCAATACAGAGTTGCCATAAACCTTTGATTTATACAAAACAAACAAAAAGAAACACAATATTTAAGTGAAGCACAATAAAACAAGGTATGCCTGTACTATGATGCCAGCCCAGCCTACAATGATGTGGGGAAGAAGCTAATGCCTAATGTAACTTGTAGGATCAGACAAATTTATACCAGGAGGAACTCTGGAAACAAATTCAGCCAGCCCCCTACCACCATGTAGGTGATGATCCAGACACAGGTGTTAAATTAGCAGCTTGTGGGCTACCTTTAACAGTATAGAGAGCAGATTAAAATGTAACTAGGAGAGCAGTGACATGGTTCAGTGGATAGAGAGTCAGCTCTGGAAATGGGAAGTCCTGGGTTCAAATATGGCCTCAGATACTTCCTAGCTGTGTGATCCTGGGCCAGTCACTTGACTCCAATTGCCTGGTCCTTACCACTCTTCTGCTTTAGAACAGATAAATAGTATTGATTCTAAAAAGGAAGCTAAGAGATTTTTTAAAAATGTAATCAGGAAATGTTTAAGGAAATAAATGAAATTAAATTAAAACAGTTAAAATTCCACTTAAAAGCCTTATAAGTCAATATGGGGCCTTCAGAGATCCTTAGGTGTATAGTGAACCCCTGTTTCTATCTGAGTTTTATACTACTGATCTAGAGTATTTATGATAATACAACTTAGCTTCCTAGAGATCACAATCTTTCACATTAACTGGTTTTTTTTTAATCCTTTATCTTCCTCTTGGAATGGTTCTAAGGCAGAAGAAGAATGGTAGGGGCTAGGCAATGGGGGTTAAGTGACTTGCCCAGAGTCACACAGCTAGGAAGTATCTGAAGCCTGGACCTCCCATCTCTAGTCCTAGTTTTTTATCCATTGACCCACATAGCTGGCTCTGACGTTGACTGATTCTTGTGTAACTGGCACCTCAATGGCAATTTGCATGGGACTTTTCTCATTGGCGAATCCTGATTACTCACTGATCTATGTGAGGGGCCAAGTTGATAAGAGTTTGGCAGATGAGAGAGCATCGCCTCCTGGTTTCCAGCTTAAAGAAAGAAAAAAATGGTTCTTGCTTCTCTTTCTGTTTCCGAAGGGAGAGAGATTCTGGGAAGAAGCTGACACTCAGAGAAATTGGCACCTTGATCATGTCCTTTTCCCCCAGGCTACCACATCGGAGACTTTGGGGGAATTTCCTCTTTAGTGAGATCTGAGACTCTAGGTTAAGCTGAGATATCTTGCCTCCAGTGGGAGAGCTCATTTACTATGTGTCCTGTCTGGGATATATTCTCATCTGTATAGTTCCTTCCTTCCTTCCTTCCTTCCTTCCTTCCTTCCTTCCTTCCTTCCTTCCTTCCTTCCTTCCTTCCTTCCTTCCTTTCTTTCTT
>NC_058131.1:242355591-242369927 GCF_016433145.1 Gracilinanus agilis
CTTTCTTTCTTTCTTTCTTTCTTTCTTTCTTTCTTTCTTTCTTTCTTTCTTTCTTTCCTTCTCCATACTCACTATTGGTTCCAAGGCAGAAGAGAGGTAAGGGCTAGGCAATTTGAGTTAAATCTGAGACCAGATTTGAACCCAGTATCTCCCTTCTCTAGGCCTGGTTCTCTATCCACTGAGATACCTAGCTAACCCTGATATATATGTCTTTTCCTCTGATTGCTGTTTGTCATCAGTTTGGATAAATGGGCTTATACACAGCTAGGTGTGACACAATGGATAGAGAACTGGGAGGTGTGTCAAGAAGACTTAAATTTGAATCCTACTTTAGACAGTTACTAGTTATATGTCCTTGGGCAAGTCACTTGAGCTCAGTTTCTTCGGCTGAAATTGGGATAATAATGAGGATCAAAAGATATAATATTAGCAAAGCACTTAGCACAATGCCTGGCACACAGTAGGTGCTATATAACCATTATTAGTATTTTATTTTCTATGTGTATTCATTGTAGAACTGGTATTTGGCAGCGAGTCAAGTTTTAGTTGTATAGTTTGGGGCAATCTTTCTCCATTAAAGGAAAATGATCAGGAGCATAGCTTGAACCTAAAAATTATTTCCCTGAGACTAGCAATATTTTGGGAAGCAAAGAGAGATAATTCTAGCTCAGTGCTTGCTTTCTCTCTAAGGAGAGAAGAGTAGTCAGCCTCTGGCCCCAACCTTCTGATTCACCTCTTGGCAGGAATCAAAGTTTCCCTTGGAGAAGAATGGACAGAGGCATCTCTAGAAATATCTATTCATGTATCCCTGTGAGCCACATCTAGACAAATCCATGTGGACACACATAACTACTATGTGGGCAAATAACTAAGGAAATGGACTTATACTCAAAGAGAAATTTGGTTGAGGGTATTGGTGTGTGGAAAGGACCCAACTAGCCAATCTTCATTCCATTCCTGGCTGTGCTTAAGTGCTTAATTGTTGCCTTGTCTTGCCTTCAAGAAAGTTTATGGCCACTGTAATACATACATACATACATACACACACACACTCATATATATATATAATTTTTATTTTGAGTCTTTTATTTATTTGAAATAAACTGATTTGAACATACAGAAGAAAACAGAATTGTGTCAATTTTTAAAATATATCTCTCAATAAACTAGAAAAATAGGAAATCAAGTTAAATTAGCATTAGTTTGATGACAATGTATCATTAAACACTCCCTAGAGATTGCAATTATTCTTCAGGCCCTCTAAAGGAAAGCATTTTTAGTTGCATAAAATGCACAATCACAATCACAAGAACATAGGAGTATAGATCTAGAAGGAACTTTAAAGGTCATTCAGGCCAACCCCCTCATAAAAGGGATGAAGAAATTGAGACCCAGGAAAGTCATGGAACTTTCATAAGGTCATCCAGTTATTAAGTGGCAGAGCTAGAATTCAAACTCAGGTCCTTTGAATCCAAATCTAGAATTTTCTTTCCAAAGCATGATAATGCCTCAAGTAAAAAGTTTGCTTTAGAAAGCTACTTGGACTAAACTATCAAGTACATTATGGTGAGAAACAATACTAATTAATGGCAAATTATATATATATATATGCATATATATACACACATATATATTTATAATTAACCAAGATTAAAATATTAGGGAAATGATGCCACACAGTAGGATTTGTTTCAAGACTTAGTCTTTCAAAAGATTATAGATTTAGGACTCAAACCTTATAGGTTGACAGGTCCAATTCTCCCATTTTATAGATGAGGAAACTGAGGTTCGGTGAGTATGATTGACTTGGCCAAGATTGTAGATAGAGGAAGTGGCAAAGCTAGAATTTAAACCCACGTCCTCTGCCTCCAAATTCATTCTGATGTGGACAAAAGAGTAATAGACAAATAGGGAGGAAACCAAGATTGAAGTCCCAATTTTATCATTTATTAGCTATGTGACTCAACAAATCACCACAAGACTGGTGGGAAAGCCAAATGCAGGTATATTAATGAATTTTGCTTTGTCTTAGCAAGCTCTACAGAAGCAGAAGCTGTTGTGTTCAGTTATTACTGTAGCCATTACTTGCCTTGATAATGAAAAACTCTCATTTTCTCCCTACATCCCCTGTGCTGTAGTTGGAGAGTGCAGAAGAGAAGAGAATCCTAGAGAAGCAATAGTAATAATAAAGTGGATCCCTGCTGATCTAAGGCAAGTTTAAGATAGGGCAGAGCAAAGGTTTGCTTTTTGCCATGGGAGAGGGAGGGAAGCTAATTCTTGTTCTCATAAAGAGCTATGGGTTCACACGGCTCCCACCCCTTCTCAGCCTCATCTCAAAAGGGTACACTGTGGGGTTTTGGGGTGGTGAAGACAACAGTGGTTCTTCTAAAAACCAAACAGTGTCCCCAGAAGATGACTCCCACAATTTTCATTGCCAATAAACTCCAACCACTCTGGTACCATGATGTTTTCCTCATCTGGAGCTGTTTCTCAGGCATCCTTCATAACCCTCTCTTCCCCCTTTTCATAGCTTGGGCACCTCAGGTGGTTCCTACCCAAGGGGAGGGGATTTGTGATCCTTCCTCAGCTAGACTAATTAAAGAAACACACTTGTGTTGCCAAGTGGTGGTTTTATTTTTATTTTTTTTGTTTTTTATTTTTTATGTTTGTATGGGAAATTGTGGATAAAGTGAAAGAATTGTAAATAAATAGTGAATTTCCTCACTGTGCTCATCTTCCCTCCAGGAAATAATTTATTAATTTATTAAGCACCTAATGTATTCCAGACCCTATTTTAGGCACTAGGGATACACAGACTGAAAAGTAAGTCTGTCTTCATACAGTTTGCATTCTATAAAGAGAAATAATGTGTGTTTACAAAATATACCCAAAGTGAATTTGATGGGGGAAGCTACTATAACAGCTGAGGCTGAAATCAGGGAAGGTTTCCTGCCTAAGCCTGGTGTTTGGGTTGTCTTTTTTTCTTTAATCTTACCTTCTATCTTAGAATCAATATTAAGTATTAGTTCTAAGGCAGAAGAGTGGTAAAGGCAAGCAATGGGGGTTAAGTGACTTGTTTAGGATCTCATAGCTAGTAGATTAAGTCTTAAATTAAACTAAGAATTCTAAGAGATGGAAATGAAAAGGAGGGGAGAGTGCATTCCAGGCATGGAGATAGGCAATATATTCTCAGAAACAGGAAATTAAATATTTCATGTGAGGAACAGTAAGAAGACCATTTTAGCTAGGCACATGAAAGGGAGATAAGAACTAGGTTGTAAAAGATTTTAAATGGTAAACAGATATTTGCATTTGGTCCTAGAGGAATGTAACAAATACAGTTTAGTGGAAAGGAGAATCACATGGGTCTAGACTCTAGACAAATCACTTGGGCAGCTTCGGGATGGATTGGAACAGATTAAGACTTGAGGGAGGAAGATTAGTTAGGAGGCATCACAACAATGTAGGGGAGAGAGGAGGAAAGCCTGAACTAGGGTGGTGGCTGTGTGGGTAGAGAGCAGGAGATGGGTGCAAGAGATGTTGTGGAGATAGAAAGGCAAGATTTGGCAACCCAAGTCTTCCATCAGAAATAGGAGTGGGGAAAAGACATAGACCCTGGCAGGCCCAGTGAGTCAGTCTTTCCTCAGTCCCTCAGTGTCACTGCTTGATGGGGCTCCTACCTAGAGAGCATCTATCGCATGCTCTTTGAAGAGAATTTGAATTTTACTTCACAGGAATCACTAACATGGACTTGCATTTATGCCCCAGGCTGGTGGATCTGGCTCTGCCCAACACTATCTTAACTGAATTGACTAACCCCCTGTCCATCAATACCTTCTCTGAAACATGAAGGATCAGATGGTTTTAATGATTTATTTATTTCAAGTCACTGGGCAGCAGAAGGAAAGTCAATAGGTATGTGTTAAGATGATTTCCCTTAATTATTTAGTTACTCAAAAATACATTTTGGAATATCTGCACATGAATGAGGTCTTTTAGGGATTCTGCTCACCCATTCCTACCCACAAGCACTGGAAACTTCCTAAAATGGAAGCTGTGGAATATTCTCATTCCAAAATTTCTTGTCATAGAAATGTGGGCATTGCCACCATAGAAGGGAAGTATTTCCTGACAGAGGAGAGGAGGCTTCAGGGTGTAGAGTGAAATATATTTTTTGGACATGGTCAATGTGGATATTTATTGTGATAAGTTTTTGTTTTGTTTTTTACTTTTTAACAATTGGATAGTGTAGATGGAAAAAGAGAAAACAGATTTTTGTTAATTTAAAAAAATGAAATAAAAAATTTTAAAGGAATTATAAGGGAATGTAAGCTAGCAGTCTTAGGACACCGTAAGAGGTTCATAGATGGTAAGAGTGAAACATAGAAGGGAACTTAGACACTGTCTGGATTAGCTTTCTTATTTTATAAATATAGAAATCCATCTGGGAGATGTTTGATCAGAGTATGTGTTGAGCATGGCAAACTATTATCTATGAAAGCTCCTAGGTCTTGGGTCAGATTGACTTCCTTGACCCTTTCAAATGGTCATGACACTTTCTTCTCAGTTGTATATGCCTTACTCTGGCCTTCAGATCCCATGGATTGAACCTAGTCTGTCCCTCTAAGTTTCTAGTTTTGCTGCGATTAATTCAACAGATATTTATTAAATGCCTGAATTGTAAGCAGAACATTGTAGTAAATGTTGGGCGAATCACTTTGTTAAGTGACTTACCCAGGGTCATATAGCTAGTAAGTGTCTGAAGCCGGATTCAAACTCAGGAAGATGAAGTCTTCCTGACTCTAGGCCCAGCACTTGATCCACTTTACTAGCCAGCTACCCCAGATTCCATAAGACCAGAGTCAAATATCATCTCTGAAATTTACTAGTCATGTGATTCTGGGAAAGTCACACTTTCTGCATTCCTAGGCATCTATTAAGTCCTTGAAAGCTGAGACCGGACTTGTGGGATGAGTTCTTGTTATACCATTGACTCACATTCAATTTATAGGCCACTAAAATCCCCAGACCATTTTCAGAAGAGCCCCTCTTTGACCATGTCTCCACCAATTTAAATATATGAAGTTAATTGTTGAACCCAAGTGTAGGTCTTTACATTTATTTTGATAAATTTTATCTAAATAGTTTTGGCCTAAAAAGCTATTGCTGTTATCTATACCTAGAATAATGCAAAACCTTGTGAACGACATCTGTAGTCACTTTAAACAATCTGGTTTAACTGACACAGAAAAAAATCAAGTAGATTAAATATAGATATTGTTCAGTTAGATAGCCCAAAGATCTGGTCCATTAGTACATATTTAAGAGTGAGGTTCTACCTTATCCCAGTTAATGTCATTATAAGCTGTTAAGTGTATGTGTAATAACATATGATGAAGTTTTAAATGAATGTAAATAGATGGTGTATGCCTTATGATTTCTTTATTACAGATGTTATCTTGAATTGGATCAAGGAGGACATAGCTGATTGGCTAATTAAGTAAGTTTAACTAACCCAGTGAGAGATTTATATATTAAGAGGTGTTTCAGCAGCAGTCAAGTGGTAAAGAATTCCAGTCTCTGGAGCACCTTGAAGAGGCAGAGCTTTGACCCAATACCAGGTGGTAGGAAGGGAAGTGGGTCCAGAGGGAATATAAACCCCCTTTCCCCTCACCCGTGTCCCCAAAACACATCATTGACCACATGATTGGAGAAACTGAACCTGCAGCAGATAGCACATGCATCCAAGGACAACAAAAGAAACTGAAGACAAACACAGATAGTGATGGATATATAAAGATAGTCACCCAAGAGAGGAGCAGGCTTTCACGAGAGTGACCCCTTATTCTACACTGATGACATTGATAAGATTTCTGATGAGTATCAAGACTGTACTTTTGTGCGAAAGTCTTTCCAGATTCGTTACATTCATAAGGTTTCTCTCCAGTGTGGCTTCTCTGATGTTTACAGAGATCAGAGGTAGTTCTGAAAGACTTTCTACATTCATTATATTCAAGAGGTCCCTTTCTGGTGTAGATTCTCTGATGATAAACAAGACTGTTTCTAGATCTACGTTTTTTTCCATATTGGGAACACCCCTTATTCTAGAAGAAAATTTCCAGCTATGGACACTATATTAATGTTCAGAACCCAGCAGAGAGCTATACTCCAAGGGGTTTGAGAAAACTATGAAGGGAGAAAAGGAATTTTAGTAATCAAAAGTTGTAAGTCTTCCTTTTGTTATATGTGTTCTTTACACATGTATCTTATTGCCTTTGTATTTAAGTCTGAGTAGGCTCAGACTTACTCTATCCAGTAGTCTTGTGTTTACAGAAGAAGGTGGTACCCCTAGTTTGTGAAGGGGATAATTTCTACTAACTGTTTTTACTAAATACCTTTGCTAAAAGCTAAGTGAGGCTACTGACTGGTAATCAATGAGAAGCATACCAGTGGGGGCTTGTGAACAACAGGGCCGTAAGTCAATCAACTCAGGGTTACTCCTAGAACCCTGAGGCTAGTAGTCAAACTACCCTTGGAGGACCTTAACAGATGAGCTCAAGTACAAGTTAGAGAAATGGCCTGAAAGAGGCTACTACACATATATCTTGGCCTGACAGTATATGGACAATAAATTAGATCCATAATTGAATAGGAGGAGGAAAGCACAGTGAATTAATTTTGGGAAGAAGAACACTGCTTTTAATCCCACCAGTTAACTCTGTTAAATAAAGGCTGATCTTTTTAGACCCCCCAACAATCTTGCAGTGATACTACATGATTATAAAACATGGAAATACAATGTTCTCCAAAGACTTAAAACCACAGGTCACCCAAAGGACAATGGAAAAACACATGAATATACCGCTGCATATTATCAAAGAAGAACTGTGCAGAAGAAGTGGGCTATTATAGACAGAGAGCATGGAGCTCTATACCTAATGAGCACTAAATAAACAATTATTGAACTAATTTGAATAGAGTAGTGGAAAGAACATGCAACTAAAATCAGAGATCTAGGATCATAGATTTAGAGTTACAAGAGACATTAGAGGTCACCTTGCTGAATATCCTCATTTTACAAATGAGGGATTTGAGGCCAGAGAGGCTGTGACTTGCCCAAGATAATGCAAGCAGTAAGTGGGAGACCCGACATTTGAATCCTGGTCCTCTTACTCTATACTGGTATCCTTTCTGCCTTTGCCAACGAAACTTTTGATTCTCCTGCTAACTAGTATTTGTAATAGAAACAAGCTGTGAATATCCATTTTTTGAGAAATATAAAGGTTGAACAAATTCTAGAAGAATATAAACTCCATGACATCTTTATCTCTAGTTCCAGTACCTAGTACAGAGCCTGGCACATACTGATAACTCAGTTGAAATGAACTGGTCAATTCCTTTCTCTGAGCCTCAATCTCCTCCTTTTCAATAAAATAAAAGGTTGGACTAGATAATCTGGAATGTCCCTTAGTGTTGGAACATCCTAGCTGGTTCAGTAAATTGAACCCTGAGCTTTTTTTTAGCTTTCACCTATTTTATTTAGATCTCTGTTTTTCCAATTCCAAACAATGGCTAAATAAAAATTTGAAACAGGTAAGAACTATTTTTTACCCCCAAAGGATTAGGCTTATGCAGAAACAGGAAGACCTGAGTTCCAATCCAACTTCAGATACTTACTAGCTGTATAACCTTGGGCTAGGCACTTAATTTCTATTACCCTCAGTTTCTTCATCTATAAAATGGGGATAATAGCAGCACCTACCTCATAAGATTATTATGAGGTTGATTAAGATAATAATTGTGGGGAGCACCTAGGTACCTCAGTGGATAGAGGACCAGGCCTAGAGATAGGAAGTCCTGGATTCAAATCTGACTTCAGATACTTCTTAGCTGTGTGACCCTGGGCAAGTCACTTAACCCCCAATTGCCTAGCTGTTACCACTGTTCTGTCTTGCAACCAATACACAATATTGGTTCTAAGATGGAAGATAAGGATTAAAAAAAAGATAATGATTGTAAAGCACCTAACAATGCCTGGCATATAAGAAATGCTATATAAATGTTTTTTTTGTTTTTTCTTTTTTTTAATCCTGGGACTCCATTCTAGGAGCATAGGGCCACAACCAGTAGGCAGTGGGACACACAGTCGCTCTGGGTCACCCAGCTGGGAAGTGTCTGAGCCCGGACTTGAACCTAGGACCTTTCGTCTCTAGGCCTGGCTCTCAATCCACTGAGCTAGCCCAGCTGCCCCTACTTTAGGTTGCAGTTTCTTTAGCAGATGTAGTTTTTACAGGGTGGGGTTGCTAGCCCCACGCCCAACCCTCCTCCTTTTTTATCCGGGCTAGGGACCATCCTTGGCCCAGGAGTGGTAAGGGTGGGCAGTAGGGGTCAAGTGACTTACCCAAGGTCACATAGCTGGAAGTGTCCGAGGCCGGACTTGAACCTAGGACCTCCAGTCTCTAGGCCTGGCTCTCAATCCACTGAGCCACTTAGTCATTATTATTATTCAATAGGTAGTACGGGTTACATAAGTGCTGGCTATTATCAATAGATTTTTCTGGAAGTAAAAACTGTGTTTGTATTTGTATTTTGAAGAAACAAAAAAGTCACTATCCTGCCCTTGTGACTTTATACCCCTGTTCAACAAATAATAGTAGAAAACTGAAAAAGTAAACATTTAATTGATCTTCAGACCAGCAGATGGAAAAAAGCAAACCCTGCAATTTACAGATTGAAGTCAACAGCCCCACATGTTCATGGGACAATTATCTAGTGGGAAGCTTTGCAGACATCAAGGGGTTAGATAAAGCGATCCTTAACGTCTGAGCTTCTCAAAGGGCATAAGAGGGCTTTCCATAGCAGTCTGCTGCCTGCACCAGTCAGCCTGGGGAGCTCTAGCCTGGATCCCACTTCTCACCCAAGGGTTTGTTCTGAGAAGGTGGCATTTTTCAAATCCGCCTGGGTTGGCACTGCTTCCTTCCGCTGTAAACACTGGGGGAAAGAACCTGCCTTTCTTTATCACCAGGGTGCATTCTGCCTCTCCTCATCCATTCCTGTGTCTCTTTTTGTCTCTTTTAGAAAAATGGATTCTGTTTGCTAGCATCCTCCTTCTCCCCCATGAACAGTCAAGCAAAGAATTAATTTGGATTTTCGGCAATGTCTGGCGCTTCTATCGTTAAATTACTCCCACTATCTCTTAGTAGCCTTAGTAACTTATTTTAATGATCTCTTGCTCCTTATATCCTTGAAAAATGTCTCATGTGTCTTCTGCCTCACGCAATCTTAATTTTATTCGCTGCTGTAGCTTTTCTTATCGTTACTACACACTCCAAACTTTATCCCACCCAATGTCCCCTGCCTCTTCTCTACCTGCTGCTTTCTATCTCACCAATAACCCTTTTCTTATCTCCCAGCACTGTTTGCTCTGCCTTGTTCCCTAACGTTGCCTTGTCTGATACTCCTGCTAAAAACCTTACCCAAACACGCAATTGTGAACTGAAATATTTTGATAAACGCCATGCCCTTATCAAAAGCTATTCCCTGATGTTTTTCCATTAAAGAAAAAAATATATATATATATATATATTTGGTAGTGGGGCTTGCCAAGCCCATGCAGCTGGGTAATGGATAGGGGACCACTTAATACACTGCCTCATCACACAAGAAAGAGACTTATCTGCTTGATATGGGCACACAATTACATCTGACTCTGGTGGGAATTACACACATGTCTCCTCAGTGGTTTAGTAAATACAAATGAAAGAAGGAGATTCAATCTTTTCACATCAAGTTAGAAGGAATTCTATATTAAGACACTGAAGCTGCCACGCAAGAATTTCTTCATTCCGGAAGGTTCAGTAAACTTTTCTAATATATGTATATATTTCTGACCCCCTTTGTTAACCCACCGTGGTCAGATGTACACACTGATACATAAAAATTTACTATATATGGTTAACAAAAACCTAGCCAGCAAGAACACAAGAAAAAGATCCTGGGGCTAGAGTGGACTTTAGAACATATAAGGTTAGAGCTGAAAGTAAATTTTGGTCATAGAATGTTGGAGACGGAAGGGATCTTAGTATGCAAAATGTAAAACTAAAAGGACCTTCCTCTCATTCTAGTTGTAGATTTATCTTGCATTTATTTATTATTATTATTAAATTATTAATATCATTATTATTAAATAAATTATTTTAGAATCCTCACCTTCTGTCTTAGACATGATACTTCTAAGGCAGAAGAACAGTAAGGGCCAGGCCAGTGATGGCGAACCTTTTAGAGACTGAGTGCCTAAATGGCACACTTACACCATATGTGAGCCCCTTGCCTTACCCCAGGCAGGGGAAGGAGGAAGAACTCCCACTGGGCTGTTGGGCAGAAGCGGGGTGTGATGGGAGAAATGTGGGTGGGCATGGGGAAAGGGAGCAGCCCCCTCTGGCACACATACCATAGGCTTGCCAACATGGGGCTGGGCAGTTAGAATTGAATGACTTGCCCAGCTTCACACAGCTAGGGAGTGTAGAGCCAGATTTGAACTCGGGATCTCCCATCTCTAGGTTACTGAGACACTTAGCTGTCCCTTATCCTGCATTTATTTTGCATAATACACACATGTAAACACCTACTCATGACTACCTTCCCTGTATCTTGATAGAATATAAGCTCCTTGAGGATAGGGGTGTTTTCATTTTTGGCTTTGTACCCTCAGAATGTAGCACATTGTTTGGGACATAACAGGAACTCAATAAATGCATATGAATTGACTAATTAATTAATTGACTTGGGACACAGGACATAAAATATTAGAGTTGTCCTTTAGAACATAGAATGTTAGAACTGAAAGAAATCCTAGAACACCAAATAATGGAAAGTCAGAGGTGAAAGGGATGGAGAATGGAAAACACAGTAGAACAGAGAACACAGAATGGTACAAGTAGGAGGGACTTTAAAACATAGACTGTAGTCTGCTTTGTTCGGGGATTTTTTGAGTTGGAATCTGTAGACTTTCAACAATATTTTGACAATTATATTTCAATATAATTAGTTTCCTTTGTGTAAGCTGATGCATTTTATTTTATTCATTTTAAAATAATATTCTAAGAAGGGCTCTAGAGGCTTCGCTAGGCTGCCAAAAGGATCCATGGTCTAAACAAGGTTAAAAATCTCTAGTCTAGTTCAATCCCTTCCATTTCATAGAAGACAAAACTTAAACTTTGCTGGGGAAAATGACCCGTCCCTATATATAGGTCGTTCAGGCAGACCTAAAACCCAGGACTTTGGACTTACCAGTTCTCTAGGCAGAATAGTTCTCTGAGTATATCTTGGGGCTTTCTAAGGGGAAACGGAGATTGCGAGGCGTTCTGAGAGCGAGGCTGAGGGAGCCGGTGGCTGGATTACCAAATACCAAGCACTTCATCATAAGGCCATCCCACAGCATGAATGCTAAGTACAGCATTATAGAGATGCTCTTATGTACCAAAAAAAAAAAAATTGAATAATGGAAAGAACATGCCTTACAATGATAGCAACTGAGAGGGCAGGTCCCCGGCTGAGCTATTTTTTGAGAGTTTAGAAAGCAGCCAATGAGCTGCATCTTTAAGGAAGAACCGGATACCTACGGACTGACCGGGGTCAGGGTGTCAGAGGGCCGTCTTGCAGACAGTTGGCAGAGGCTGAATAAGGGCTGTGATGGGGAGCACAAGATTCTGAAGTCACTGGACCACAAAGGGCCAGGATGAGGAGGTAGAATTTCATTCACTGCCTTTTAAAACTCACTGCAGTGGGTGCCTTTCTGAGTCCTTGGGAGATTGATGAGCCCGTGATTTGCGGTACTCAGCAATAAATCTCAGAGTTTAGGCTAAAGTGAGCACTTTCCCCTACTTTGCGTCTTCCATTACACTGGTATTCATCATGCTTAATCATTCATTTACCTCTGACGGCTGCAGCAGTAGGAGAGAAGAAGCTCATTATTGATTTTTGACTTTTACCCTTTAGAGGCTGGGTAAAGGGGTTTTGTGAGAGCTTCAGGGCCCGTGATGTGGCTGGTGTGGAAAGGAGGGGCACGGATCTTGAGAGATGGCGGCTAAATGATCTGCCATGTTATAGAGAGACAAAATGAAGGGCTAGTGATTTAACTGAAAGCATGCAATTTATTACAAGTCAATTGAACAAACACTTATTAAATGCCTATTTATTCAGGGGCCTGCAATTTATGCAGGGTCCTGGACTCTATAGGAAGAAGGTTAAGATAGAGGCCCTTTCTGTAAAAGCTTACAATCTAGTAAGGTAGACAAGATGCACACAGTGCCTGGCACATCGTAATTATTTAACAAATGCTCCTTCCTTTATTTCCTTCTCTCCCTCCCTTCCTCTTTTGTTTATTTTAACATATTAAAAATTATTTTTTTAAAACATTCTTTAAAATCCCTCCCCAAACAACCTTTGAGTTCCAAATTCTTTCCCTCCTCCTAGCTCCTCCCTCACTGACTGAGAAGCAATCATGGGATAATATTTGTATAGCACTTAGCGCAGTGCCTGGCAAGTCCTAGGTGCTTAATAAATGCTTATTACCTCCCCCTTATTTCCTTCTGTGTTTATGTAACACAGTGGAACTCTCACAAAGGAAATATTTACTTCAAAAAGTATAATCACCAATACCTAAGCTCACTCCCTCAGCACTTCAGAGGCATATTCCTCCATTTCTTTTTATGCCTCAGTCTCTGGGAAGGAGATGGGGATTATTAGGTTCACAGGCAAGCTCAGGTCCTAAAAAGTACAGACTTGGTTTCCAAGTCTGAAATCCCCCTCAGGCTTGACTACCAGGCTCCCTGACTTCTCAGAACTTCCATGCTGGCCTGGTTGGCTGCATCATCCTGCCAGCAATCTTGGCTCCGAGGTCATCATTGTCCAAACTCCTGGTCCCATGAACCTCTGGTACCGGAAACAGTACAAAAGGCAGAACAGAATCCACCAACCAGCTAGAGTGGGAGCTGGAGAAGGATTTTCCCTCCCTTTTCACCAGTCTACACTGAGCACAGCAGATAGGAGTCACAAAAAGAACATCTCTTTTTAGATGGCGGAAAAGACTCAATCTCACCAGTTTTAAAGATGTAGGCAGTCAATCAAACATAACTACTTTACCTACGTTGTAGGGAATGTGGTAGTTCTTCCTATTAGCCAATTGGGGAATGTTCGGAAGCCCAGTCACATTTATTCACCCATTTATTTATTTATTTATTCATCCATCCATCCATGCATCCATTTATTTATTTATTTGTTTGTTTGTTTACTTATTTATCTACTTATCTGTCTATCTATCTATTTATTTGTTTACTTATTTATCTATTTATCTGTCTGTCTATCTATTTATCCATTCATTCATTTATTTATTTACTTATTAATTTGTTCATTTATTTATTTATTTTTCTTACTTAAAGATAATTTATTTTCCCAATTATGTGTAATAATAATTTTCAATATCCATTTCCTAAAATTATAAGTTCCAAATTGTCACCCTCTCTTCCCTCCCTCCTCTTGGAGATGGTCAGCAATTTGATCTGCGTTGTACATGTGTTATCACCCAAAACATACTTCCATATTGGTCATTGTTATAAGACTTTATTCATGTAAAACCAAAACTCCAAAAATAAGTTACAAACATAAATAAATAAACTAATGTGAAAAATAGTATGATTTGATTTGCATCCAACTCCAGTAGTTCTTTTTCGGGGGGGCTATACTGATTTAAAAGAAAATGATTCTTCCTAACTCTTCCAGGCTGGAAGTGTAGGGGCTACTCACAGGGTTAGTCCTACACTGATTGTGGCATGGGAGCTTTGATCTGCACCATATCTTTCTTTCTTTCTTTCTTTTTTTTTTTTTTAAACCAACCTGTTACCTTCCCTGTATTGATTCTAAGAAGAGCCATAAGGGCTAGGCAATGGGAGTTAAGTGACTTGCCTTAGGTCATGTAGCCAGGAAGTATCTGAGACTAGATTTGAACCCAGGATCTCCTGTCTCCAGTCCTAGCTCTCTATCCACTAAGCCCCTTGCTGCCCCCTAATCTGTTCCATTTATAGATAGTTTACTCTTCCCAGAGCAATCTGGTAACCAACCTTCCCTGATCCTGGAGGTTCACTCTAATATTGAATTTAGTGAAGACACTGGATTGGTTTATCCCACTATAGCTCAGAATCCCTGAGCTTAAGAGATCCACTAGATAGTCTCTCTAGTAGCTGGGATATATCAACATACCCGGTCTCTCTCTCTTCCTTTCTCTCTCTCTCTCTCTCTCTCTCTCTCTCTCTCTCTCTCTCTCTCTCTCTCTCTCTCTC
>NC_058131.1:242370259-242394373 GCF_016433145.1 Gracilinanus agilis
CTTCCTTCCTTCCTTCCTTCCTTCCTTCCTTCCTTCCTTCCTTCCTTCCTTCCTTCCTTCCTTCCTTCCTTCTTTTTCTTCTTTCATGATATAAGGCAAAATATCCTCAGTGCATGGAAGATACACAAGCAAAACAAGGTGGGTGCAACATGCTGGACTTGGAGTCATGAGTTCATAGCTTAGTTTCAAAAGAGACCTCAGAGGTCTACTAGTCTAGCTGGGGAAACAGACCTATAGAAGGTAAATGACTTGTCCTAGGTATCATTTCAGCAAGTATCAGAGGGCAGCATTTGAACCTATGTCCTCTAACTTCGGAGGAGTTGTTCATTCTGTTATACTATGCAGCTCTATACAATTGAAGGGAGTGAGTTCAACTCCTGGCTCTATCACACATACATCCTATGTGACCAAAAAAATTACTTAGCCTTTTCTAGGCCTCATTTCCATGTCTGTTCAATGAGGAAGCTAGACTATATGGCTTCTGAGATCTCTTTTAGTTATTTTGCAATGCTCTAAGTTATGAATATTAGATTGCAAGCTACTTGAAGGCAAAGATTGTCTTTTGTCTCTTTTTGTATCCCCAGTATTCAGCATTGTGCCTGGCACATAGACACTTTGTAAATGCATATTGACTGATTGATCTGGGGTTCAGTTCCTTTATCTGTAAAATGAGAGGGGTGGACTAGTTGGCTATAAGATACTCTAGCTCTATCCCTCTGATTCTATGATCTGAGGACATAGAGATCATGACTGGCTGAAGTCAAGGAAGAAAGCTATAAGATACTCTAGCTCTATCCCTCTGATTCTGTGATCTGAGGACATAGAGATCATGACTGGCTGAAGTCAAGGAAGAAAGACATAGCTTAGAAAAGATAATATCTAAGCTATGTCTTGAAAGGCAGGTTGGCAGAAAAAATTGGAAAGATTTACAGGAAATGATGCTGAGTGAAATCAGGAGAACCATGTACATGGTACAGCAATACTGTATGATGATCAACTGGGAATGACTTAGCTATTCTCAGTCATACAATGATCTAAGACCATCCTAAGGGACTCATGATGATGATGAAAAATGCTATCTGCCTCTAGAGAAAGCATAGATGGAGTCTGAATGCAGACTAAAGCTTACTATATTTCGCCTTCTTTGGGTTTTTTTGGTTCTAATTTTCTCCCACAAAATTACTAATATGGAACAATGTTTTATGTGATTGCACATGAAAAAAAATCTCTTTGTTTATTTATCATCTCAGGGAGGGAGAGAATTTGGAACTCAATTTTTTTAATGTTAAAAATGATTTTACTATGTAATTGGAGAAACCAAAATATTATTAATAAAAAAGAAAGGTAAGCTGGATGTTAACAGGTGAAGATGATGGCAAGGTTTTTTTGGGCAGAGGGGACTGCATGAGCAAGGTCATGGAGGTGGGAAAGCAAAAATATGGCAAATCATCCTGATAGGCAGAACTATAGGGAACATGGAAGGAAAAAGTACAAGATAAGCTTAGAGTCTTAGAATGTTGAAGGGATAAGATTAGACATGGTCTTAGAAGCTAGAACAAAGGACATCAGTGCTAGAAGGGAACCTAATGGATCGTCTTGTTCAGTCCCCTCATTTTATATTCAGCAAGCATGAGTGAGAGCTGGCACACATCTGAAACATGTCTCTTTTCCTCTCTTCCCTGGAGAATGCATGCAAGTTCTGTGGGAGACATGGCCTCAGAGCGAGGTAGCCAAAGATGCCTAGTAGGAAGTAGCATGCAAAGATTCCTGGGAAGAAGGAACAGAAATCTCTATAACATGTCACTATCTTGGAGGGCAAAGAGGTCTTGCTAAGGGACAATGCCCTGGCTTATAGGGACTCTAGGCAGTGGCAGGAATGTAAGAAACAGAGGAGGAGGAAGAGGAGGAATTGACAGAGCAGCCACAGGACCATTAACACAACAACAAGCTCTGGAGCTGCCAGGATTTTCCCCAGATCTCTCTGGCATCATGAGATTGGGAAGGACTGAGATCAAGTTATCCTGGGGGAAGGGGATGAGATAAGAAATGGCAATCACTTTGAAGAGAGCCGTATAAGCTCTTTTCTTTTTAAGGGGCTAAGATGCTAACTCCTTTTCTGTTCATCACTGTCCAGGATAAATATTCTAGGCTTAATGCTGATTAGAGATTTCAGTTTGTTTAGAGTAGGGTAACCAAACCTCTCTCCAGGAAAGAGCTGGAAATGAGCCACATTTGGATGTTCCCAAGAGACATTTTAAGTGGAGATAGAAGTCAAGGAACTCATACTTAAATAACTGAGAAATACCTCACCTGCTTTGTCTATCAATTGGGGAATGGCTAAACAAATGGTAATGAAAACTATTGTACCATAAGAAAGGACAAACAAAATGATCACCAAAAACAAAAACAAAAACGAAAACCTCAAACAAACCTGGAAAGACTTATATAAAGTGATGCAAAGTGAAGTGAGCAGAACCAGGAGAACATTGCACATAGTAACAACAATAATGTATGATGCTTAACTATGGATAACTTAACTATTACCAGCAAAGCAAGGATGCAGAATAACTCCAAGGGACTTCATGATGAAAAAAGCTATCCGCCACCACAGAAGGAACAGATGGAGTCTGAATGCAGACTGAAACATACCATTCTTCATTTTATTTCCTCTATGAATTTTTCTCTAATGTAAGCAATATGTGTCTTGTTTCACATGACGAATAGGGTAATATGGATCATATGATAATATATGTACAACCTATATCACATTACTTGCTGTCTTGGAGAGGGAAAAAACATAGATTGCAAAATGTCAGAAAATGAATATTAAAAACTATATCGACATGTTAAAAAAATCCAACTCTTCTCTTCTACCCTCCCTGCCTTGCTCTGATTCTTTGTCTGCCTAGATGAAAATGAGAAGTGATGGGTTGCATGCAGACATGGAAACTGAGACTTGAAGAGAGGGAAGTGACTTTCCCAAAGTTAGGTAGTAGAGCTAGGACTAGAACCCAGGGCCCCCGACTACTTATGTTACCACAGTAAGGGAGGTAAGGTAGTTAGATAAGAATAGTAAGAAAACTAATAAATGCAAAGCTGACCTGAGCATCTGGACTGCTGTTCTTTAAAGTTGCCGTTACACTCTGATTTTAGTGTTGTATGTAGTGTAGAAGGAAGAACGAGGTCACTAAAATCTTTATGTGACAAAACAGAGTAACTATGGTCTGTCCAGTTTCCTGGATGTGCTTATGTCCCCCTGGGTTTTGTGTGTCTTTGGGGAAAGCCTCATCCATTGGGCTATGCTATAAACTTCTTGAGATCTTAAGCAAAGAATCCACCCGAGGCCTGAATATTGATAAAAGCTTTTGATTATTGTTATTATTGATTAATAAAAGCTGTTTTCCTTACCACATCTCTTGACCTACTTTCTTCTTGGGTCATATGACCCCAAAGTCATAGGGTTCAAGTCGAAGACAGATTGTGCCTAGAATGCTAGGCTACGAGCCAACTCTTAAATTGGAGTCCTTGATAGGGCCTCAAATTCTAACACTAATCTGATGAACAAAAACCCTCTGGTGAGAGGGTGGGAGGCAAGGCAGTATGAGAGGACTTATAGAGGTAGAGAATCAGACAAGAAGGAAGAGGAAAATCCAAAGTCTCGTGCCAAGGGAGTGTCAGGCAACTGAATTCAAGATGAACTGTGTGCTTGTTCGTGGACGATTAATTTTCTTCTCCAGTAAAGGGTTTTGTCTAACATGCCAGTGTTTGAATGGCAACATACTCTCTGCCGCCATGGTAATTAAGGTAGTCTGTATTGTTTTACTTTGCTAAGAGGGGCTGTTTTATGTTAACTCAACATCTTTGTGAGGCAAAGATTGTAAACCTTGTAAACCACAATTTTTAGTTTTGTTCTTGGCTCCAAATAGAAGAAGGGCAAAGAAAGAAAGAAAATATGACTAAATGCTTGGCTTTTTCTGGACTACACTACATGTTTAAAGTCTTATCAATTCATTTGCCTGTGTCTATACAGGCTATGTTGAGGATTGTGTAGACAAACATCTGAAAAAAGTAGACCAGAAAATCCTCTGATCACCTTTCAGGTGATTGTGATTTTTCTTTGGTTTGGATAATCTCAATTAGTGCTTCGTTTTTCTAGTTTGTTTGACTTAGATAGACAATCCCAGTGGAGGGAGAGCTGGAAATTATTTCAGATTGAATAGATGACAGATTTTTAAAAGACTGAAATAGCCCACTTTCTGAAATGATATCATTATTCCTTTAGTTGTATCAGTGAAAAGATATTGAGTGCATTGTTAACACTGTTCCCAGGACACCATATAGAACATTCATCTCCAGGCTGTAATCCATGGCACACTTTCTCTGCCATGGCCCTGAAACCTTTTCATCCTGGAAACTCACTCCAGACATAGAATTCACACACTGGAAGTACCCTCTGCTCCTATGGTTTCTCCCTTTAATTGAATGACTTTTCTTAATAACTCTAGTTAAGGGGGTTGCGGAGCCAGCCAGGTCTTCATTCCCCTCCAGACTCTCTCTCTACCAGGTCTTTGCGCTCCCCTTTTCTTTTGGTTTCCTTTTATTTGTTGTCTTCCCCAACTAGGAGGTAAGCTCCTTGAGGGGAGGCACTCTCTTTCTTTCTGCTTGTATTTGTATTCCTAGTGCTTCGTGCAGGGAACGGCACAAAGGAAGAACTTAAATGCTTGTTCACTTTCTAATGGGCAAATCTTTAAGATGCTTTAAAATCTACCCAAAGTAGAGTTTGCTTTCTTGATAACACTTATTGCTGGTCTTCAGAATCATTACTCAGTAGAAAATTGCCTTTGATGACATGTATTCTTCACTTAGGATCACAGTCAGAACTGGAAATGTCTTCATTTTCCAGGAGAGAAACTAAGGACTGCTCAGTGGAAGTGATTTGCCCATGTTGATTAATCATTCAGTCATATCCAACTCTTTGTGACCAGATGGACCACAGCATTCCAGGTCCTTCTATCCTCGGCTATCTCTTGAAGTCTGTCCAATTTCATGTTCGTTGTTTTCCATGACACTAGATAGCATCTGTCCCCTGCTGTTCCCTTCTCCTTTTGACTTCAAAATTTCCTCACATCAGGGTCTTTTCCATTATATGGTCAGAATATTTAAGCTTCAGATTCAATTATTATTTGATATATAATAAATATATAATCATTAAATTATATTCGGACTATTCATACTAAAACTGGAGTATTTGATCTTCTAGTGAATATAGTCTGAATTAAGTATTGACTGAGACTGACTTGATCTCCTTGCTGTCCAAGAAACTCTCAAAAGTCTTCTCTAGCATCATAATTTGAAAGCATCGATTTTGCAGTTTTCAGCTTTCCTTATAATCTAACTCATTTCTCTCCCTTCCTCTCTCCCTCCCCTCCTCTCTCTTCCTCCTTCCTTGTCTCCCTCCCTCCCTCTCACTCTCTCCCTCCTTCCTTCCCTTTCTCTCTCCTCTCTCTCTCACACACACACACAGATCCCATCTTCATACAGATAATAACAGTTGAAATTTATATAGCACTTTACTGTATGAAAAGTGTGTCCATTATGTACATTTGTATTTTTGTGTACTTTGTATTGTGTACATTATTTCACTTGATACTCCTGCCTTGAACAAGCATTGTTATCCTGATTTTAAAGATGAGGAAACTAAGGTCCAACAATCTTAATGGCTTGTCCAGTGTTGCAGAGACTAGCTAGTAGAGTCAAGATTTGAACCCAAGACCCCTTGAAGTCTGTCCAATTTCATGTTTGTTGTTTTCAGAAAAGTGCAAATCCACTCTTCTTTACATTACTCCATGCTTCCTACTCCAAAATTTATTAGTACTATGATCCAGTGTATATTATATCCCTCCCTCCTTCTCTTGGGTCTCAGTAGACTATGAGCTCCTTGAGGGCTAGACCCATTTCTCTTTTGTTTCTATATCCTCAGTTTCTATACAGTACCCTGTAAAAGAGATGCTTAGTAAATATTTATTGAATCAATGAATGAACTCAGAAATGCTCTGAAGTGCTTGCATGTGGGTACAATTCTGATTATTATTTTGACTGTGAAAGTCAGTGAGAAATCACATGGAAATTTAATCAAGTCAGTCTCCGAAGGACATGCACTTCAGGACCCTGGATATGGCCTTAGCAGTCATCTAGTCTACCTCCTTTATTTGACAGAGCGGTAAACTAAGGCCCATAGAATTTAAGTGATTTGTACAATTGTTCTGAAGAAATGTATGGTGGAGACAGATCTGAACCCAGGTATGCTGGCGGCAAACCCAATGTGCATTTGACTTTATTTTATTTCTGTTCAAACATTAGATATTATGTTGTAATGAAAGAGAATTAGACCTGAGTGGGGGAGCTCTGCATTCTAGTCTTGCATTCTAGACTCATAGCTATGTAACCCTGAAAAAGTCACTTAATCTAGGTGGCTCAGTGGATTGAGAGCTAGGTCTAGAGATGGGATGCCCTGGATTAAAATCTGATCTCAAACACTTCTTAGCTGTGTGACACTGGGCAAGTCACTTAACCTCCATTGCCTAGCCCTTACAGCAATTCTGCTTTGGAACCAATACACAGTATTGGAAGGTAAGAGGTTAAAAAAGTCACTTAATCTATCTTGCCTCAGTTTCCTCCTGTATAAAATTGAGACAATAATAGCACCTACTTCCCAGGGTTGTTGTTGAGATAACAAATGTAAAGAGTTTTGCACATGTGAAAGCCCCATAAATACTAATTATCCCTCCTTCCTTCTTAACAACATCATCCTGGCTTTGCTACCAGCTGCCTATGTGGGGGTGGCTAGATGACCTGACTTTAGGTACTACCTGGTTGACCATGGGTGAGTCACAATATCTCCATGCCTCACTTACCTCATCTAGAAAATGGGGATGATAATATTTGTAGTATTTACCTCATAAGGCTGTTGTGTGGAGCCAGTGAGATACTGTATGTAAGAGATGCCCTTTGTAGACTGTAAAATACAATATAAAATCTCAGTTTTTCTTAACTAGTAGACTTAAGTGTCAGGATTTAAACCTGGGCTGCTCACAGCAGATGCTATTATCTATGCCTATATAACTATATCACTTAGCCATATCAATATCTATCTATATCCATATATCTCTATATTATCTACCTATATCTGTATCAATTTATATTTTTAGATCACCTATCCATATTAATATATATTAGTAAATATATTATCCATATTAAATTAATTACGTCTCTATATCATCTACCTATGTCCAGATCTTTATCAATCTATATCATCTATCTGGATTAGTATCTATCTGTAGTCTATCTCTATATCTGTCTCTATATCTCTGCCTCCATATCATCCATCTATACATACCAATCTATATCTACATCAATGTCTGTGCTTATATCTATATCTTTTTATAGTGTTCTGCTGCCTGCTGGACCAGTCCCTACCTACATGAACTTGAAATTCCTTTCCAGCTCTAAGTCCTATGATTTCCCCCAAAGGATTTTGGAGTTTTAATTCTCTAGTTAACCAGAAAATTTCATTCCCCAGAGCCTTCCTTTTGCCAGAGGAGCATTCCAAGAGATGGGGGACTTACTGCCACTGCCTTGGGGGAGAAGAATGTTTCCCTTTCCTCTTGTTGCTTGTTTTTCCTTGCCAGAGTTTGGAAGGGTTTTTGTTTTTTTGTTGGTTTGGGTTTTTTTTTTCCTGCCAAATCCCTTTGGTTTTCTTCTTGGCTCTCCAAAAGAAGACAGAAACAATAACTTGGCTCTGGCTTCAATCCTTTTACGATATTCAAAACACCAGACACATATTCCCAGACATATACATATGCACACAGACATAAAGAAACACACATGCATGCACATCCATATCCATCCCCACCCATCACCTGTGTATGCTGATTGAAACTTGGGCAATGGCTTAGGAGGATTATAAGATCATACTCTAGACTAAGACAGAAAGGTCTCAACCCTGCCCTCTGTACCTCTTATTTCTTTTCTCCCAGGAAATGACCATTAATAATTTGAGAGCTGCAGATAGATGATTAAAAATGGACAGTGCATCCTGAGGAGTTGGTTATCCTTACTCTCAGAGGAATGCATTTAGCCAGTCTGTCTAAGAACTCCAGGGAATACTCATGGGTACAAGACCATACTACTGGCCTGAAAAATGGGGGGAAGGTGGTGGCGGGGTGGAAAGAACATTTGCTGGGGAGTCAAGAAACCCGTGTCTGAATCCTAGTTTTCACCCAGTAACTATTTCTATAGCACTTAGCACATAAGCTACCCCTATGAAGGTAGATAGTACACAGATTATTATCCCCATTTTATAGATAAGGAAACTGAGACTCAAAAAAGCTAAGACTTATCCAGAGCCACAAAGTCTGTAAAAATTGGAGCGTAGGTTCTAGCCAAGCACTTGACTCTAAGGACAGTGCTCTTTACATTATGCCAAATGGTACCAAATTAAGCCTTAGTTTTCTCATCCATAAAATGGAACTATTTGACAAAGTCAGCGTGAGGAAAGCTCCTTGTAAAAGTCTGGGTGCTATTATATATAGATCTTGTATGAACTCATATACTGTCTCACTTGACAGAATATATGTATAGATGTGTATCTAGGTACATATATATATACATATCATTTTATAGGGACACATTTTTATATACCTATACATTTATATGCATATGTATACAGATCTATACACATATATTTAGATAAAATACACATCCTTTTAAATGTACATTTATATATCCACATCTATTTAAATATAAATGTATGCCATCCATCTCTGTAAATGTGTGTGCGTGAAAGAAGGTTCTGTCAGACTTTGCCTTTGTATCCCCAGTGCCTAGCACAGTGCCTTATTATTGTTAGCAGTAATCATTTTTCGTTGCCCCTCCCGTAATAGCGATCTTTCATCCCAAACAGGTTGGCCTCTTCAGTGGTTATTAGCAGATGCAAATGGAGACAGCTGGGGATACTGTTAAAAAATGACCCTCTTGGGCCCAGCAGTTCTGCTAGGGCCACACACTCAACTTCTGGAGATTTAAATACTCCTACAAAGAAATAGCTTGGCTGTCATTACATGCCTCCCAATCTCATTCAGGGCTCAGGCTGGCTTTGATGGCGGCTGCTGCTTGCGGTGAACATGGCCTTTGAAAAGGCTAAGCTGAAGCAGGTCTCCAATCCCTTTGATAAAAATCCATTCCCATTATAAGGGGGGCTTAGATTTTTGTTGCAATCATGGATTGCAAGCTCCAGCCTCTGATAATAATAGCACCCAATTACTCCTGCCATTACATTTAATAAGTCAACTAAGTGCACTGAAATCACTCAGTGGTTCCACGTTCCCCACAACAGAATCTGAACAACCTGCCTACCCTGCTCTCCCCGGAGTGGAAAGCAACAAAAAGTCCTTTTGTCTTGTTTGTTAGAGCAGACAACTTTGTGTTTAATCACTGGAAGAGCTGGCAGAGGACCGTTTTGTGAACAGGAGGCAGAATTAGAATGTTCAGTGCTAGGAGGGCCTTGGTTTGCTCATCTGTGAAAGGGGGGTCATAATATTTGGACAGCTTACTTTGCAAGCCCTTAGTTTTACTTTTAATGCACATCTTGTGGTCATCTGTGTGCAGGAGTATGCATGAGTTTTCAAGCAATGCAATTAATAATAGGGATGCTTTCTAAATCTTAAAGCACTATAGAGATATGAGCTACTATTCTTTTTATCTAGCTCTCTCTCCACTCTCTATCCCCCCTTCATTTTTTATATGAAGAAACTGAGCCCCAGAGAGGCTCATTTTACAGATCCTGGCTCCACAGAATGAGGAGAATCTAATCCTTCATGTGGAAGAGGGATTACATTTATGCTGCTTGGCCCCAGAGGGCAGAACTAGGAATAATGGGTGTAAGTTGCAGAGAGGAAGATTGATGTCAGGGAAAATTTCCTAACGATTAGAGCTGTCCAAAAGTGGAATGGGCTGCCTTGCGAGGCAGTTGGTTCCCTCTCACTGGAGGTCTCCAGGCAAAGGCTGGATGATGGCTTGTCAAAGCATGTAGAAGAAGGGCTTGCTGTTTAGGTGCCGGTGGTCCTAGTGACCCCTAGGGTCCCTTCTAACTATGAGATTCTGTGAAGCGTCTTGCTCATGGTCACAGTGAACTTGTGGTGCAGCCAGGAATAGAACTCGTGTCCTGTTTTCTAGTACACCAGCTGTATAGAACCCCTCCAGTGATGGGGACCTACACTGTCACTGTGGCTCCTCAGGAGGGAAATAGGATTAGGTATCAATCATGAAATGCTATTGCCAAGAAGGGGGAGAGATTTCTTTATTCATTCTGTATCATCAATATCTTGCTCTTAATGGGAGCCAAGGGACAGCTTGCTTCTCTCAGGGAACCTGGCTGGGGTCTAGGTCTGTGTTTGGCCTTTAAAGAAAGCCTTCCTTATCCCAGCTGTCTTAATTGGCTAATTTGCTCTTTTGAAAGAATGGGGCCAATAAAAGATCTCTTGGATAAAGGCAAAAAGTTAGTTTCATAGGAGCCATGGTTATCCATCAACCAAGAAGTCATGGCCACAAGCCTGGTTGGTACCCAATCCTGTGCTGAGTCCTTGTCCTCATGGAGCTATGACGATCAGTCAGTAGGTCTTTATTAAGCACCTACTATGTGCCAAGCACTGTAGTGAACTCTGGGAATACAAAGAAAGGCAGAACTCAATCCTTACCCTCAAACTGAGGATAATCCCAGAGGGGAGGCATCAAGATTAAGAAATACTGGGAAAGCCTTCTTAGAGAAGGTAGGACTTGAAGGAATCCAGGAGGCAGAGATGAGGAGGGAGAGAATTCTAGGTATGGAGGACAGAGAGTGAAAATGCACTGACAGGTGATGGAGTGTCCTATGCAAAGAATAGTTAGGAGGTCAGTGTCGTTGAATTGCAGACTATGTGGAGGGGAGTAAATGGAAGAAGACTGGAAGGGCTGAAAGGGGCCAACTTCCAAAGGGCTTTGAAAGGCAAACTTTGGATTTTATATTTGATCCCGGTGGGAATAAGGAACAGCTAGAGTTTCTTGAATGGGGGGAGAGGTGACATGATCAGAACTGTGCATAAGGAAGATCACTTTGACAGATGAATGGAGAACAGATTGGAGTGGAGAAAGACTTGAAAAGGAGACCAACCAGAAGGCTACTGGAAGTCAAGGTGAGGTGATGAAGGCCTATCCCAGGGTAGTGGCAATGTCAGAGGAGAGAAGGGAGCAAATAGGAGTGAGATGAAGGCAGAAACAGTAACATTTGACAACCTAGAGGATATGAGGGATGAGAAGTTGAGAATGGCTAGGAGGATGGTGGTATTCTTAACAGTAAGAAGGAAGTTAGGAAGAGTGGGTGATTTGGACTGAAAAATAATGAGGTCAGTATTTGATGTGTTGAGTTTAAGATGTCTGTGAGACAGAGACAGCTGGGTAGCTCAGTGGATTGAGAACTAGGACTGGAGATGGGAGGTCCTGGGTTCAAATCTAGCCTCAGATATTTCCTAGCTGTGTGACCCTAGGCAAGTCACTTAACCCCAGTTGCCTCGCCTTTACCACTCTTCTGCCTTGGAACTAATACACATTATTGATTCTAAGACAAAAGGAAGGGTCATGTTAAAAAAATAAAAGTCCAAGGGACATCCAGTTCAAGATGTCCAGTAGGCAGATCTCACCAGACTGAAGCTCAGGAGAGAGGCTAAGACTAGACAAACAGATATGAGGATCCTTAGCACAGAGATGATAACATAATCCATGAGAGCTGATGAGATAAGCAAGCAAAATAGTGTAGAGGGAGAAGAGAAGAGCCCAGGGGACACCTGTGCTTAACGAATGGACATGACCTAGATGAAGATCATGCAAAGGAGACTGAGAAAGCATGGTCAGACAGACAGAAGGAGAGCCAGGAGAGAGCAGTGTCATGGAAACCTGGAGAGAGGAGAGAAGTGGATGATCGACAGGAGCTCATGAGGAGACAGATTCTTTGGAGGTAAAATTAAGAATATTTAGGAGAGAATAAAGTATTAAGCTATGTGAATGCTGACCAGAAGTACCACAAAACTTCAGAGGATGAAGAGATCAGTGTGCATTGGAAGAGATAGCTCTGCTTTCTAGAACAGGTGGGACTTTAGCTGAGTTTTGGTGGCTAAGTGGAGTAGAGAGGAAATTTGAATCCACATAGAGCAATGAAAAGGACAAGACCTCAAATCAGGAGTCTTGGATTTGAATCTTGACTACTACTGTTCTGTATAGTCCTGGGAAAATCACTTCTTCTTGGGTCTCAATATCCTCACCAATAAAACGAGGGTAATAATATTTGCATTGCTTATCTCACATGGTTGTGGTAGCCAAAGTATGTTTTAAATTGCAAGGTGTCATGCAAATGCAGGTTATTATTATTGCCTGAGCCCTCTCATTTTTCAGATGGGGAAAGTGAGGCAAAACGAGGACTTGAGTCCACGTCACCTGACATCCAATCCCGAGCTCTTCCCATTACACTGTGCTGTGTCATTAGGGGAGATATTCTGAACCTTATGCCAGAAATCAAGCCCTACATTAAGTCAGCCCTTTGAATCAGGTGGTATTTTGTGTTGGAGGATATAGGCCATGTCATTCTGAGCAAAAATTAGGATACTCCTTGAGTTTCTGTTCAGTCTTAGATAAGAGGGCCAAGAAAGGGGAGAGATTTCTTTATTCATTCTGTCTGTATCATCAATATCTTGTTCTTAATGGGAGTGAGGGCCAGGCCCAGAGAAAGGAGGTCCTGGGTTCAAATCCAGTATCAGACACTTCCTAGCTGTGTGACCCTGGGCAAGTCACTTAATCCTGTTTGCCTCAGTTCCTTCTCTGTAAAATGAACTGGAGAAGGAAATGGCAACGGAGTATATAATGATGGTGATGCCTCATTTTCAGAAATTTGGATCTGTTTTGAATCTCAACTCTTCCACTTATGACTTGGACGAATTTAGGTAGACTATATCTCTTCTCAGCACCTCAGATTCTTCCTCTGGAAAAGCAAAGGGCCTGAACTAGAGGAACTCTAAACTGGAAGCAGTTTAAACTCCTATAAACAGTGTCCTCGGTCGTAATTCTATTTCTTCAACTAACTTTCTGTGTGACCTTGGGCAAACTACTTTCCTTGTTTGCATTTCAGTTTCCTTTTCTGCAAAATGAGAGGTTTGGACTAGATCGTTGCCAAGGTCTTTCCCATGATCCTATGGTTCAATGGGGGAGGTAATATCTGCTTATGCCAAGAGCATAAGCATCCATGATTATTATTTTTTTCAACACTATGGACAAATTTTGCCAATTTAGACAGCTTTGCTGACTCTATTCCTAATGTAGACAGTTTGCTTCTTACTTCCCACATGGCCAAAAAGACTATAAAAGGCAATAAATCAAGAATCTGTAAGAAAAATCCGTGTTATATTGATGCAAATTTGCAAGTCCTTGATTTGAGCCAATATCCCAGATGATTCTTATCCTTCGTTTACGAATGAGACAGATTGATGGAGATTACCGTCAGCTTTGCACCCAAACATAAGGGGTTCAGTGAGTTGTGGTATCAATAAAAATCTCCATCACTTCCCACCTATGTGATGCACTAACCTAGAATCATATGAGCTCTAATTGGATCCCGCATATTAGTGGTAGGTAATGTGATTGTTTTATGTGGGAGCTAGAAGGGACCTTGAAGACCCCCCAGGAGAAAATAAACTCCATGAGGGAAGGCATGATTTCACGTTGGTCTTTGTATCCCCAGCACCTAAGCGCTGTGCCTCACCTGTTTAGTAGGTGCTTAATAATGTTAGGTGAACTCTATTTAGTGCAACTACATCATTTTCTTCCTGGGAAATTAAGGTCTGGAGGAGAGAAGCAGTTTCTCAATTGTCGTCCAGTTCATCAGATGGAGGCTCATCTGAGACTTAAACCCAGGTCTCCGGACGCCCATTTGAAGGTTCTTTCTACTATAGTGCAATGTCTTCCCTTTCTTAGGAGAAAAGAGAGATTATTTTATTCCTTCAAGTTTCTCTTGGTGCCATCTTCTATTCCCCCTCTCCACTCCCCCCACCCATGTCATCTTAGATCATTTAGTACTCCAACCAAGAGAGATTATTTTAAAGCCAGGTGACCCAGTGGATAAAATGTTGGGCCTGGAGTCAGACAGACTCATCTTTGTGAATTCAGATCTGGCCTCAGATATGTACTAGCTGTGTGATATTGGGCAAGTCACTTTGCCCTGTTTGCCTCAGTTTCCTCATTTGTCAAATGAGCTGGAAAAGGAAAGGGCAAAACCATTCCAGTATCTTCACCAAGAAAGCCTCAGTGGGGTAACAAAGAGTTAGAGGCAATTGAAAATGATAGAACAATAGCAACAATATTAAAATTTAGTATAAATGTTTCTTAGAGGCAGCTAGATAGCACAGAGAATAGATGCCAGGCCTGGTGTCTGGAGGACCTGGGTTCAAATCTGATCTCAAATACATTGTTTTCCTTAAACCCCCCCACAAACCTCTTTCTTTCCTTCTTAGAATCAATATTGTGAGTTGTTTCTCAGGCAAAAGAGCAGTAAGGGCTAGGCAATGGAGGTTAAGTGACTTGTCCAAGGTCATATGGCTAGGAAGTATGTGGGGTGGGGTGCGAATTGGAATCTAGAGCCTCCTTAGATTCAGAATCTACTGATCCACCTAGCTTCTGTCTCGACCCACAGACACTTTTAGCTGTGTGATCCTGAGCAAGTTATTTAATCCTAATTGCCTGGCCCTTGCTACTTTTCTACCATAGAGTACTGATCCTCAGACCAAAGGTGATTTTTAGAAAAAATTTCAAATGCTTTCTATTTGCAGAGCACCATGCTAGATCTTAGGAGACAGAAATGATTAAACATTAAACATTAAGTTGATGGTCAAGTAGGGGGCCAGAACAATTATATAATTAACTGAAAGTCAAAATGTAAGGGCATGAGATAGGTGAAAACCACATGCAATACAAGGTCCAGGGGAGGAATGATCAAGAGAACTCATTGTAGAAGAGGTAATGTTCATGTTGGGCTTTCAAAGATGAGTGGAGGGGGGAAGGCAGCCAAATTTCAGGAAAGATGGAAGAAAACGCATGGAGGTGGGAGTGTGGGATATTTATAGGGACAACAGAGAGCCCATTATGACTCTAGAGTATGTGGATGAGAACACTGTGAGATCAAATTAGCAAAGTAAATTGTAGTCTGACTAGGAATAGCTGGGCCTCATTGGATAGAAGTAGGAGCACTGGGTCCAAGTTGCAAAGAGGCAGATTTAGGGTCAGAGCTATTCAAAAGCAGAATGGACTACCTTGGTAAGCCCTGGATCAATCAACTAATCAACCAGCATTTACTAAGTGCTGGTACTGCGCTGGGAAATGGGGGATACAAGCACCCAGAAGGAAGCAATCCTCTTCCCCCAGGAGCACTTTGTAATGGGACAGACCACAAGAACAGATGAAAAAGCATACAACATAAATGTAAAGTGAATAAATATAAATAGATGCCAAAATTCAAAGTAGTTTGAGAATGAAGGCACTAGCAGTTGTGGGGATCAGGGAAGGCTTCATGTAGAAGTTGGTAATTGAGTTGAGTCTTAAAGAAGGAGAGGGACAAATTAGAGAGGAGACAAGATGGGAGTGCATTTCAAGAACATGTGAGAGTTGATGCAAAGGCACGGAGATGAGAGATGTAGAGCTCAGTGAAGAATGGAGAAAAGGAAAATCTTGTTGGTTTGTAGCATGGGACAGAGAGCAATGTCCAGTGAGTCTGGCTAGGTTGCAGGGGGGTTTAAAAACTCAGCACAGTGGGGCAGTTGGGTAGCTTAGTAGATTGAGAGCCAGGCCTAGAGATGGGAGGTCCTAGGTTCAAATCTGGCCTCAGACACTTCCCAGCTGTGTGACCCTGGGCAAGTCCCTTCACCCCCATTGCCTACCATTACCACTCTTCTGCCTTGGAGCCAATACACAGGATTGATTCTAAGACAGAAGGTAAGGGTTAAAAACACACACACATACAACACAGGAGGTTTTATTTTATCCCATGGGCTGTAAGAAGCCATTGGAATTGATTGAGAAGAGTTAACAATGGTCAGATCTACGTTTGAGGAAAGTCCTTTTTTTGTTGTTGTTTGTTTGTCATCTTAAGAATTTTATTTTAAGGGAGTAGGATAATTTGCGGTAATTACCCTTGGTAATAACCAAAAAATCCATTTAGCCCACTTATGAACATATTTAAAGAAATCTCAATTTTTGTTGGTTAGACAGTTTTCTATCTCTTCATTTTTTGGTGGTTTTATTAGGTTCCGTTTGGCACAGGGTACCTTCAACAAGGTCTCGCAGGTGGGACAAATGGTGCAAAGCCTTCTGAAGAGATCTAGCGCTAGGCATTCCATCTTCCTTTAGAGAACGTTCATCCTGTGGACACAACACTTTGGGGATGCAGCTCAAGCAGCACTCAGAGTACAAATTCTCTCTCCACTGAAGGAGTCCAGGAGTCCGAATCTAAGTTGAAGCCACGATCCAAGTCGCAGTCTCCAGCAAAGTTCCCAACTTGTGAAGTTCCCTCGAAGACTATCTCCAGGAGACAGTCTCCACCAGACTCAACTTCACCAGACTGCCCCAGCCAAAGGATTTTGTGGCTTTTATGGTGGTTTCCTGTCCCTGCCCCTTTTCACAGGGGCCAATCACGGTGAGGAAAGTCCTTTTGGCAATAGGTATAGAATGGACCGAAGGAAGGGAGAGACGTGAGGATGCTGCAATAATGTAGACGAGTGGCCACGGGGGCCTGAACTAAGATGGCAGTTGCATGAGGAGAGAAGGAATCAGATGTGGGAGATGTTGTGAAAGGAGAAACGACAATATTTGGCAACTAATCTCATATGTGGAGAAAGGGAGAGTGAGAAGTCCGGGATGATGCTGACATTTTGAACCTTGAAGAGTAGGAGGATGGTAGGGAAAAATAGGAAAGTTTCTCAGGGTCCAGTAGGCGACTGGTGATATAGGACTCGGGGAATGACTACTGGTCAGAAAGCATTGCAGAATTCTGTTCTGGCACAGACTAAGAAGTCCAGAACTGATCTGACTGATAGGGGATGCTCAGTGGGAACTCTGTGGTATGACTAGCTAGTCTGTGGCTCAGGACTCACCATGCTTTTCTGTCCTTACAGTTAAACTGGCCAACCCTGGTTCCAAAGGACAGAGACGCCCCCCGAAAAGAGGAGGAGAAGATGTCAGGAGGTCTAGGAGCCATGGGGTCAAGGGTAAAGGTGGATTGGGAGCCAAGGACCTGAGCCAGGGGTGTAGGACACGAGTGGAGGAGCTAGTCAGCAATTTCACGTTCACTCAGTATGCTCTCATATAGAGCCATGCTTCTATTAAAAACTGAACTACACATACACACACAGACACATCTCTGTGCAAATAACTTCAGTACTTACAGTTTACATTCTGGGCAAATCAATTATTAAAATTCCTTGAGAGGACAAACATGCCGCTCTCTGTTTTTTATCTATACTTACAGTACAATGAATTAACTGTTTCATTAAATAAGACAAGTAGCATTAGGAGTTTAAAAAAAGAAAAAGCGAATTAGCTCAAAATAGGTGAAGCCCAGTCACTGGGAAGTTTATGAATAATTAAGTGGTTGATATACAGCTGCATTACAATGAGACTCTTATTATTCACAGTGCCATATTTCTCTGCATGAGACCGGCAACACTTTGTTTTCATAGCATAAAGATTCTCTTAATTAAATGTTATTCGTCAATATGGTAAGATTTATTCATCTTTACATCAGCCCCGATTATTATAATCTTTGTAATGTTTACTCTATAAAACACTCATTTTCCATTCAAATTAACCAGGTTGCTGGGTTGTTGCTTTTTTTCCCTCCTTCTTTCCAAGGAAATGCTACAAGTTCCTGAGAAGGTAATCATTTATACTCTTCTCCTCCCTGGAGTAGTCATCTGAAAATTACTGCTACTGAAAAATAATAAAATTTCCATTTTAACATATTGTTACCATGTTGGAATGAATTTCACTCTACTCACAGCATTGCTAAGCATCGCATAATCGCCCGTGTTAATGACCCCCAGCTCTGAGAGCCTTCACTGGTCTTTGCTCATCACTTGTGGCCCTTTGGTTCTGACACTATATCTCTTTCAGGTTCTCTGCAGCCCTTTAATGACCGAACCAATTAATAATGCATCACTCTCTCTCCTCCAGCTAATTCTAATTGCTGGAATTTATGTCCCTTGACAATTCTCATAGTGTGTATGTAATCTATACCTCTGTGACTAAGTTAGAGAATTGCACATTCAAGGTCCTTGGCAGGTAAACAACACAATTCCAAGTTCATGGACATCCTCTACAATCGACATCAATTACCCATCAAGCAAACAAGCTCTGGTCCTGTAGGTAAGCAGCAGATTATTTATGACTTTGTCACCAAGATCTATACTTTCTAATCCATATTAATAAGAGAGTGCCTCCAACTTGACAAGAGGATAGAGGCAGCCTCATTCCTACTGACTTGATATTAGCTATGCTCTTGTTAAAAAAAAGAAAAAGAAAAGAAAAGAAAAATGGAATGCTTTTGATCAAGGACCTGAAGACTTTGTATAGCTCAACTTAATTAGGCACTCATAGAATCAAAGAATCAGGGAGGGACTTTGTTGTTTAGAAGGTCACAGATGTGCGATGGGACATGCATTGTCCTGGGATCCAGGAAGTCTGGATTCTTTCAGGAGCTCAGTTATCTATTTAGTATATGACCTTGGGCAAGTAATTTCCTTTTCTGAGTTTTCATTTCCTCATCTATAAAATGAGAAAGTATGGAAATAGAACTGAATGAGTTCCAAGATCTCCTCCGGCTCTGAGCTCTTCCATCTCCTGTATCCTCTTAATATCCCTTCCCATAGTCTGTGTTCTAAAGTCTCTTCCTGTTTTGACATTCAATGTTCTAAGATTCCTTCCAAGTCTGATATTCTGGGTTCCACGCTCTATGATTTCTTCCAACTGTAACATGTTCTCTGTCATGTTTAAGGTCTCTTCTACGTGTCACATTTTGTGTTCCAGTTCTAAAGACCTTCCCAGTTCTACCATTCTATATTCTAAAGATCCCTCCTGCTCTGACATTTTTTCTTTGATGTCCCTTCTAAAACTAGAATGCTACATGCATTCGCCAGTTAATTCAAACCCTTCCCTGGGTAGAAAAATATTCTAAATAACTGAATTGTTTTGCTAAAGACTATTTTCTCCCCTGGTTTCCCTAGATAAATGTGCCACTTCTCCACTTTATTCTGCCTATGTGGTCTTAACATGTGGGTCCTGAGCATGAGCATGACTTACAAGTCAGACTGTGTCAGAGGAGAAAATGTCACAAGTTCTTCAGAGGAAACTCGTGGAAGAACATCTGAGCCACTAGGAAGGAAGGATCAAGGCTATAAGGTTAGAAAAGAAGCGAGCAAGAAGAAAAGAGTTATCAAAGTATGAAGAGATTTATTCTTTTTTTTTTTAACCCTTACCTTCTGTCATGGAATCAATATTATACAATTGGTTCTAAGGCAAAAGAGCAATTAGGGCAAAGCTATGAGGATTAAATGATGTGCCCAGGGTTATACAGCTAGAAAGTGCCCAAGGCCAGATTTGAACCCAGGATTTCCTGCCTCTAGGCCTGGCTCTCAATCCACTGAGCCATCCAGCTGCCTCTAAAGAGGTTTATTCTTAAGACTTTTGGTTCTTCCAATGACTTTCCAAAATGGACACATACCTTTGAAAAACAGGGTCTGGTGTTTGTGTATTTTTTTTCTTTTGAAAATTAAAAAAAATTTTTGCCAGGTTGCATTTTGATACAATTTTAAATATTTATTTTCTGACATTTTGCAATCCGTGTTTTCTTCCTTCCTTCCATCCCTTTCCCCTCCCCAAGAAGGCAGGCAATATAATATAGGTTGTACATATGTTATCATACAATATATATTTCTATGTTTGTCATGTTGTGAAAGAAGACACATATCACTTAAACTAGAGAGAAATTCATGGAGGAAATAGAGCAAAGAATGGCACGCTTCAAACTGCATTCAGACTATCAGTTTCTTCTTTGGTGATGGATAGCTTTTTTTGTCATAAGTCCCTTGGAGCTGTCCTGGACCCTTGCCTTGTTGATAATAGTTAAGTCATTCCTAGTTGATCATTGCTGTTAGTGTGTACATCCCTTTCCTGGTTGTGTATTTTCTTCATGTTCTGAGGGCAGCAAGCTCCTGGCACAAGACTGGTAGAAATATCCCGCAGTCTCCCATCTGTGTTAGAAGAAGACATTCGTCTCCATTTGGGGAAATAGGATCAGCGTGCTTTCTTAGCAGTTTTTTTTTGCAGGTACCCAGAGACACAAGCTGTTTAATAAGGTGCTGTTCCCACCTCTGCATTTTTCTGATGGCTCAAGGAATTTGGGGGCAACTCATAGCTGCCCCATGGCTATTGCAGACATATGAGACAGCTATAGTGCTCCAGAATGCTGTATAATTTAGCAATCACAGAATGAGGGACCCAAGAAATAAGGAACCAGAGTTACCCTGTCAGTGCTATCCATCTACCATCCAGGAAGGATCCAGAATCTTTCCCATGGAGCCTAAGTAGCCAGTGGGCATCTAAGGATGCTGCTGTTGGTAATTTGTTACCTCCCTCTTTATGGGCAGGGAGGTAGTGTTATGGAAAGAGCCCTTGGCTTGGAGTCAGGAAGACCTGAGTTCAATTTCTGCTTCAGATGTTCTAGCTGTATGATTCCTGTACAAATCACTTAACTCCTTTCACCATCAGTTTTCTGATCTGCAAAACAGAGATATGGAGCACTTTGAAAATCTTAAAACAAGTTACTATTAGTATTATTCTACAACACTCTACAATTTAAAAGAGCTATTTCATTTGGATTATCTCCTTTGATTTCTACAGTAATCCCATGAAGTAGAGAGAGAAAAGATTATTGTACCCATTTTGTTGATGGGAAAACTGAAGCTTGCAGAAGAGAAAGGGCCTGTATAAGGTCACATGGTTGGGATTCGAATTCAATTTTAGTGAGAAGCACAGTGACAAAATCAACAGAGCTGGATTTTGAGTCAAGAAGATTTGGACTTTGGTTCTACCTCAAAAACGTATTAGTTGTGAGATGGTAGGCAAATCACTTAACCACAGTTTCCTCATCTTTAAAATGGGGATGATAATAACAACTACTTCACAGGATTTCTGTGAATCTGGAGTGAGATTCTTTGAAAACTTAGAGAGCTCTATGAATGTGAACTATTATTTCTACTGCACTGTCCTGCCACTCTCAAAATAGTCAATTTGTGGGGCAATAGAAAGAGTAGTGGCAGAGTATAATAGGAGTAAAGTAGACTTAGACTTATTGAGGGCTTTTGGAGGAGAGTTCTGTACAGATAAAGGTATTGGTTTCCTATCCTAATTATGACACTTCAAACTTGTATGGTCTTTGGCAAGTGATTTCTTTTTTCTGTTTCCTTTCCTGCTAAAGGGAAGGATTGGCCTGACCTATGATGGTAGGGGTGTGTGTGTGTGTTGAGAAAGGGACAAATTAAAAGGATGGTTTATGAGCACTTATAAAGGGAAGTGGTGAAGAGCCCTGATAGTTTCTTCAAGAACAGGTCATACCAGTCTAACCTCATTTTGCTTTCTGAAAGGGTTACTAGCCTGCCCAAACAAATAAATTAATAAATAAATAAAGACTGGCAAATGATGTTGATATAGCATTCTTGAGTTTTAGAAAAGCATGTAGAAAAGTTCCTCAGGCTATCATTGTGGACAAAGTAAAAAGATGTGGGCTAGGCAATAATAGAGTCAGGTGGACTTGGAACCAGTAAAATGATCAGACCCAAGGAGTGGTCATTAAGAGATCAATTTTGACTTGGAGAGAAATTTCTCATGAAGTGGCTCTGGGCTGTCTAATGTCTATATCAGTTACTTCAATGAAGGCCTAGATGGCATGCTTCTCAAATTTTCAGGTGATACAAATATAAGGAGGGAAGAAATAGCTGATGTCATAAAACATAGACAGGATATAAAAAAGATTTTGATATGCTAGATCATTGATCTCAATCTAAGAAACTGAAATGTAAGGGATAAGTGTAAAGTCATACTTGATTTCAAAAAACTAATCTCATAAGTAAAGGATGACAAACTCAAAATGGTAAAATTTTAAAAAGTTATTATGATAAGAGGCTGCATTATGAGAGACAAATGTTCAGTACAAGAGAGATCACAGTCCCACTGTATTCTGCCCTGGTTAGATGACAACTAGAATCCTATATTCATCTATTTTTTTAATAACCCTCACCTTCTATCTTGGAATGAATACTGAGTATTGAGAAGGTTTCTCATTCTTAATTTTAAAAGTTATATTTTAGGAAAGATGTTGAAAATCTAAAGTGTGTCCAAAGGAGAATTGTTGTTGTGATAAGTTGTGGTTGGTGGTCTTGGTGACCTTTCCTTTTAGAAGAGGACTAATAACATCAAAGGGTTATATCTTGATTTGCTCATGAATTGTATTTAAGGGAGACAGTGTTGCACAAATTCCTTGGCCTCGCTCTCTCTTCCAGTGTTATCGAAGTCCAGTGGCAGGACAAAAGTCAAGATGACTGGCAATGTCCTAGGAGGAGATGACCGTGGCTTCTTTGAGATCTGATCAAGCTCTGCACACTCCATAGTTCACCAGCTTCATGGACATTGGAATAAATTATTTTCATCTGCCCATATACCAAGGGAACTCTTCACGTATTTAGGGCAGAAACCTCAGAAAGACAAAATATTGGAGCAAGGAAAGCATGGAGGCAGGAAAAAAATGGTAGGGGGCTATTAAAATAATTCAGGCAGGTGGTATGTTCTAAAGGGCCCTCCAATTCTTATATCCTGTGATTTAGGAACTGAGTAAAACACAGACCTGGCCATCAAGAAAGAAAGCTGGTCAACTCTAGAATAGAGTTATCCCACAGAGCTGATGCATTTACCCCACTGGCAGATCTCTGCTAGCATCAAGTGAGCTGTGGCCTAGATCTTAGGTTGTTCAAGGCACAAGGCTTCATCATCTCCAGAAACATATCATTCTGCAAGATGAAATCAACTTTGAAACGCAAACCAACTCAGCATGCCCTGCCCCTTCAGATAATTTCTCTGATTGGAGAGGGTGGGGAGGGGTGAACTTTAAGGAGCTCCTCTTAGATCCTCCACAATTTAAGGATGGTATTCTCATTCTTTATCTTCCAGTTACTTTAAGAAAAACTTCTTACCTTCTGTCTTAGAATCAATACTAAGTATCAGTCCCAAGGTAGAAGAGCAATAAGGATTAGGCAATTGTGGTTAAGTGACTTACCCAGGGTAATATAGCTAGGCAGTGTTTGAGGCCACATTTGAACCCAGGATTTCTCGGCTCCAGGCTACTGAGTCACCTAACTGCCCCCATCTGTCTACTTTCCTATAAAAAGTATATCTTTCATCATCTCCAGAAATTCATCATTCCTTCAGATCAATTCTCATCCTGATTATAAAATGGTAACCTTCTTCCTCCCCAACACTTTCCAGCTTTTTAAAAATTTTTATTTTTTCTTAGAGCTGTAAAGGAACTCAGAAGCAATCTAGTCTCTTAATTTTATTTTTTAAAGGGTTTAAAATTATTTTTAATATTATCTTTATTTCCAAATATATCCCTTTTCTCTTACTGCTAGATAAGGGAATTCCTTGTTGGGGAAAAAAAGTCAGCTTCTCTTTATATGCAGTCTCCCCCAATAGATTGTGAGCTTTATGAGGGCAGGGGCAGTCTGATGCCTTTCTTTGTATTCTCAGCACTTAGCATAGTGCCTGGAAAATAGTAGGCTCTTTATTATCCTTTATTGACCCTCACTGCCACCAAAGCCAGTACTCTTTTTGAAGTCTGTTGGATAGCAGATAAAAGATTTATTTGAGTTTTTAAAATCTCTCTCTCTCTCTCTCTCTCTCTCTCTCTCTCTCTCTCTCTCTCTCTCTCTCTCTCCCTCTGTC
>NC_058131.1:242396284-242455568 GCF_016433145.1 Gracilinanus agilis
TATCTGCCTATCTATCCTGTCATTAATTAAAGGTCTACTTCCTGTTGGCTTTGTGGCCACAAAGAGAAGAATAGCAGGAAATGACTGAAGGAATTATTTGAAGTCTATGTGACTACAGTTTGATTGACACAGGCAATGAGAAACATGTTTTGGAGGGGCTCTTCTTTTAGCCAGCTTTTATGGACCTCACTTAAAATATACACATCAAACAGCACAGCAGTATGGCTTATTACTCAATAAAAATAATCACAACTTACATTTATATAGTAAGTCATTCATTCAATCAATAAACATTTATTAAACCAGCCATTCTCACAGTATGGTTTGTGGAGCACTTAGTGACTCCAAGAACCCCTCAGGAGGTCCACAAGGTCAAAATTATTTTCAAAGTAATAGGAAGAGGTTATTTGCCTACTAAAATATGCCTTTCGCATATAGCTGTCTATGTAAGGCCAGAAAGATTATGAACTCTTTGAGGGCAGGGAATTTTTTGCCTTTCTTAACTCAAAACTAAGCATTTTCTTTTTCCCCACACTAAGCATTTTATAAATGCTAGTTGACTGGCTTCAACCACAGCAACATATCAAAATAGATTGAAAGTAGAAGCAGATATGAGAATCCAGCTGTCTTTCCTTAAGCCAGACATTAACGAGATTTGGAAAAAGTCTGTAAAATGATGCCACTTTTCTCACAAATTTTTTTTTATTTTGGAACATATTCTCTCACAAAATTTGTTATTTATATTCACATGCAATGGGTTGCTTATTGTTGTTTTTAGATGAATCACTAAATGAATATTTGAAATATTAACTTTAATTTTAAATATGGCAAATACTACTAGAGATAACCTACATAAATAAAAGATCTTTGGGATCTGCAATGATATTTAAGAGTGTAAAGGGACCTTGAGACCAAAGAAGTTTGAGAACCACAGCATTAAGCACTTACTGTGCACCTGGTACTGTGCTGAGTGTTAGACACAAAAAGAGAGGCAAAAATAGTCTCTGTCTTCAGGGAGCTTACATTCTAATGGGGAAAACAATGGATACATAAATAGGTAGCTTGTAAGATGCATACAGCCAGCTAGATGGCTCAGTTGATTGAGACCCAAGCCTAGAGCCAGGAGGTGCTTGGTTCAAATCTGGTTTATATACTTCTTAGCTAGTTGTGTGACCTTGGACAAGTCATTTAAGCCCCATTGCCTAGTCCTTATTGCTCTTCTGCCTTGGAACCAGTACAATTTTGATTCTAAAAAGGAAGGTAAGGGTTATTATTATTATTTTTTAAAAGATATATACAGGGGGCAGCTGGGTGGCTCAGTAGATTGAGAGCCAAGACTGGAGATGGGAGGTCCTGGGTTCAAATCTAGCCACAGAAGCTTCCTAGCTGTGTGTCTCTGGACAAGTCACTTACCCCTCATTGCCTAGCCCTTACCTCTCTTCTGCTTTGGAACCAATACACAGTATTGATTCTAAGATGGAAGGTAAGGGTTTAAAAAGAAATAAAATAAAAGATACATACAGAGAAGAAAGAAGGACTTCTAAGAGAGGAAAGTTCTCAATTCAATTAGCATGGATGAAGTGTCTACTCTGCACCAGACCCTGTGCTAGGTCCTGGGGACACAAAGAAGAAAACAAGTATTTCCTGCCCTCAGGAAGCTTATATTCTACTGCAGATTTAGAGTTGGAAGGTCAAGGGACTTGCCTGATGTTGGTTGCTAGGGAAATAAGGAGCGGGGACCCCCAAACTCACCCGAAAACTGCTTGAGTTAGGGGAAACAAGTGTGGCCATCTGCTTTTTTTTTTTTTTTTAATTTTAAATCCTTAACTTTTGTGCATTGACTCATAGGTGGAAGAGTGGTAAGGGTAGGCAATGGGGGTCAAGTGACTTGCCCAGGGTCACACAGCTGGCAAGTGTCTGAGGCGGGATTTGAACCTAGGACCTCCCGTCTCTAGGCCTGACTCTCAATCCACTGAGCTACCCAGCTGCCCCTGGCCATCTGCTTTTGGGGGATGAGGCGTCAGCAGCTCAGAGATGGGAAAGAACCTCCGTACCAGAGCGCAGCCACTAACTATTGTGTGACCTGCTACACGAGGCCTTTCCTGATCTTGCGGCAGCTAGTGTAGTCTCCACAAATTACCCTGTATTTATTTTGTTGCTGTTTTTCAGTTGTTCAGTCACGCCTGACTCTTAGTGACCCCACGGACCACAGCACGCCAGGCCCTCCTCTCCTCCACCGTCTCCCCAGGTCTGACCAGGCTCAGGCTCGTGGTTTCCATGACACTATTGATCCAGCCCAACCTCTGCCATCCCCTCTTCCTTTTGTCTTCAATCTTCCCCAACATCTGGGTCTTTTCCAATGAGTCCTGTCTCCTCATTACGTGGCCAAAGTATTTAAGCTTCAGCTTCATATTTGACCTTCCAGTGAATAGCCTGAATTAATTTCTTTAAGTATTGACAGATTTGATCTCCTTGCCGTCCAAGGGACTCTGAAAAGTCTTCTCCAGCACCATAATTTGAAAATGTCAATTTTGCCTTGGCTTTCTTTATATTCCAGCTGTCATAGCCATACATTGTTTTTTAAAAATATTTTTAATTTTTACATCAATATACTTATCGATATTATCTTCCATGTTCTCCCTCTCCCTCCCTCCCTCTCTGCTCTCCCCAAAAGAGCAAGTAATATGATGTAGTTAGTACATGTGTTATTATATATTACATATTTCCATGTTCATGATATTGTGAAAAAAGACATATATCACTTACACTAGATAAAAATTCATGGAGGAAATAGAGTGAAGAATGGCACGTTTTAGTCTGCATTCAGACCCCATCAGTTCGCAGCCATACATCATTACTGGAAAAAACCATAGCTTTGACTATACAGACCTTTGCCCCCCTGACAGGACAAGGCAATGATCCAGGGAAGAAGGAGGGCATATTTACTGATATTGCATATATTTTGCATAGATATGTCTACAATATTTTAATATTTATTTTATAAACATTATATTGTAGCTTTATTATATTATATTATATCATAAAAATTTTAATATTTATATTAAATATAAATATATATTTTAAACCCTTACCTTCCATCTTAGAATTGATACTAAGTATTGGTTCCAAGAGAGAAGAACCGTATGGGCTAGTGTTGTAGATAAATTAATAAAGTAGGGTGTAAAGGTTTAAGATTAGGTATTATTAGGAGGCTTATCAAGCAAGGCTGGAGAATTCTAAATGGAATGGGGAAGCAGAAAGTGGCCCTCTCTCTCCTGGGATGGACTCCATGTTGGCTGAGTGCAAGTTGCTGCTGACCAACTGACTCAGTGGGAGACCTCAGGGAAGGAACTTATCTACACTAAGCTAAAGGCTATATCGAGGCACATCTGGACTCTCAGGGATGGAAGTGGGATCCTCACTGCTGAGTCCTGTCCAAATCCAGCGATGATCCAGCTCTCCCAGGTCCTCAGCCAGTAATCCTTGAGATGGGTAAGGTTAGGGAGTTAAACCAGCCTGAGATGGCCAGCAGCCCAGGTCAGGTTTGACATTCTCTACCCAACTTCCCACAGGCAGATGATTCTTCCTTCAGGATACCAGGATACACACTTCACTTTCCCTGAGGTCTCCCACTGAGTCAATAGGTCAGCAGCAACTTGCACTCAGCCAACATGGAGTCCATCCCAGGAGAGAGAGGGCCACTTTCTGCTTCCCCATTCCATTTAGAATTCTCCAGCCTTGCTTGATAAGCCTCCTAATAATACCTAATCTTGAACATTTATACCCTACTTTACTAATTTATCTACAAGACTAGGCAATAGGAGTTAAATGACTTTCCCAGGATCACATAGCTAGGAAATATCTGAGGCCACATTTGAACCCAAGACTTCCCATCTCCAGGCCTGACTCTCTATCCACTGAGTCACCTAGCTGCCTATATGTGTGTGTGTGTGTATTTTTTTATTCACATATTGTCTTTTCCAATAGAATGTATGTTCCTTAAAGGCAGACACTGCTCTCTTTTAATCTTTGTATACCTAGATCCTAGCATAGAGCCTGGCACATAGTAGGGGCTTAATAAATGCTTATTAATTGACCTTGGGCAAGTCACTTCTCTGGGGGCCTCGGTTTCCTTCTTGGTAAAATCAGAGGATCTCTTTCCAGTCCCAAAATTCTATGACTTAGAATAGAAGAACTTGGACTAGAACTCAGGTGTCCTGCTTCGAGGACAAAGGCTCCACGGATTATAACCTTTTGCACATTCAAAATTTATCTTCCTATTCCTGAACACGGTTGCAGGTCAGATCTAAGAAACGACAACAAGAACTACCTTTAACTTAATGGGCTCCTTGCTGTAATTAGTGGACTGCTTGCCTTTAAGCCTCCTTTAAGCCTGCCATTGCTTCTCGGTGATATAGGGCAGACTAAATGAGCAAAGAGGAAGAAAAAACAATATTCATTGTGGTTTACAGGGCATCCATCATCATTCAATTTCCAAACGTCTCCTAATGAAGCTTTAACATAGTCCCAGTCTTTAACTAGTCTCTGGTGAACTATATCCTGCACAGCTACCCTCCAGACCTAAGCTCAAATGCTTCATAAATTTCCTAGTGTGGAACAGAAAGGCCATATATCTTCTACCTGTCCGATCAGCCCCTGGGGCCCGAAGAAGACCAGAGTTTCTGCAGCCTAGAACTAGCCTAGGAAGGGCTGGCTTGGCCAGTGGGAAACCTCCTGGATTGAAGAAGTATTCAGTTTCTATTTCTCCTGGTGGGTAATCGCCCTCCTTGTGGATCTTCCTTAGCACTCTGTCCTTCACCTATCTAATGCATTAATCAAATGTTATTGGTTATTAACGGGCATCTCTGTTGTTGGTGTATATCCCCCCTCTCCTAGGAGTTTGCCTACAGTAGACACATAATAAATGCTTATTAAAAACCTCTGGTCAAATACAACAAATAGTCAATACTTTTGTACTGCCAATGCCAATACTGGCAAATTAGTGGATATGTTTTTTTCTTTTAGTAATTAATTGATCTGGAGTGCTTTGTATGGGGTTTGGTTTAGATTTTTTTTTTTGGAAAGTGTCTGTTGGGGTTAAAAACAAGGTTTGTCAATAATTTTAAATTTAATTAATTAAAGTTTAAAGTAAAAACTTAAAAAAAAATAGATCAATCAGGGAAGCTAGGTAGCTTAGTGGATAGAGCCAGGCCTGGAGATGGGAGGGCTTGGGTTCAAGTGAGCCATCTTAGCTATGTGACCCTGGGCAAGTCATTTAACCTGAAATTGCCTATCCATTACCATTCTTCTGCCTTAGAACTGATAGATACTTAGTATCGATTCTAAGACAGAAGGTAAGGATTAAAAAAAAACAACACAATCCTTGTTGAATGAATTGTGAAGTAATAAGTTAATTATGTTGGCTGTTTAAAAGTAGAGTTTTGGGAAAGTAGCATAGGTTTAGGGTATATCTTATAAGTTCACCAGCCACTTGATATTGATGAGGATAAGGAAGTACAGATAGTGGAAAAGAATACTGAATTTGAAATGAGCAGAGATCTGTGTTCAAATATAACTTGAAACTAACTGTGTGACCTTGGATAAGTCCCTTATTCTCTGAGTCTGTTTCCTCATCTGTAGAGTGGAGATATTACTTGTAACTCTTCCTCACAAGGTTATTATGAAGAAGGTACTTTGTAAAATTGGAAGTGATATATAAATACAATTTACTATTATTAGAGAGGGAACATAATACAGTAGAAAGACTGTACCTGACTTTGAACCTAGTTACCTGAATTTAAAACCCACCTCTGGCTCTTATTTGTTGTGTGAGCCTGGCTAAGTTAACCTCTCTGAAACTCAATTTTTCTCCTCTGTGAAATCGGGATAATATAATTTGCTATGGGACCCCAGCAAGTCATTTAACTTCTCTAATCCTCAGTTTCTTGATTTGTAAAATGGGAATAATCATACATATAATACATCATGGGGTTGTCATGAAGATCAAATGAAATAATGAATAAAGCAGTTTGTAAATCTTAAAGCTATATATGTATATATACCTATATAAAATAACATTATATGGAACATATTACATATAACCTATGAAATAAAAGTGTAACATGATATATAACATGTAAGTATCTAATAAAATTATGTATATAGATACAGAATCAATCAGAAAAGCATTTATTAAATAGTATAGGCCAGACATTGTGCTAAGTGCTGGGGATACAAAGAAAACTAAAAGGTAGTTCCTGTCCTCAAAGAGTTCAAATTCTTGTTGGGGGGATGGGTGGGAATCTCATGTACATAACTAGGCACAATCAAGATGTATATACATATATGTTTATTTTTTCCCTTTTTATTTAGGATATTTTCCCATGGTTACATGATTCATGTTCTTTCCTTCCCCTTCTCTCACCCCCCTCCCACAGCCAACCAATTCCACTGGGTTTTACAAGTTTCATTGAGCAAGATCTATTTCCATATTATTACTATTTGCATTAGGGTGATCGCTTAGAGTCTACATCCCCAATCATATCCCCATCGACCCATATGATCAAGCAGTTGTTTTTCTTCTGCGTTTCTGCTCCCACAGTTCTTCCTCAGGATGTAGATAGCATTCTTTCTCATAAGTCTCTCAGAATTGTCCTGGATCATTGCATTGCTGCTGGTAGAAAAGTCTGTTACAATCGATTGTGCCACAGTGTATCGGTCTCTGTGTATAAGGTTCTTCTGGTTCTGCTCTTTTCGCTCTGCATCAATTATTGGAGGTCTTTCCATTTCAGATATACATATACATTTATATACATATATATTCTATAGCCAGGTAAATGCAGAGAGGAAGACAGTAAAACACCTGAGGTGAGGTCAGGGATTGGTGTGAGGTCTGGGAGAGGCATCTTGCAAAAAAAGAAAGCAAGATTTGAATGAATCTGGGAACACGGGGAAACTGAGGCAAAGGTAAGGAGGGGAGAGCATTTCCAGGCATAGTAGGCAGGGAGACAAAACAGAGTCATGAAAGTCATGAGTAAGGAACAGCAGGTAAATCAGTTAGCTACATCATGGAGAACGTAGAGGGGAGTAAAGTGCAAGAAAGCTGGAAAGGTAGGAAGTTTATGAAGAGTTATGAAGCCTTTAAATGCAAGAGGATTTTATATTTTAGCTTGGAGCTAATAGGGAGCCACTGGAATTTGTTGAGTAGGGGCAGAGCGTCTAATGAAAGCTTTAGAAAAATCACTTTGTGGCAAAGAATTGAAAATTGAGAGGATGCCCATCAGTTAGGAAATGGCTAAACAGATTGTGGTATATAATTGTGATAAAACACTCCTGCATCCTAAGAAGCGATGAGTAGGCTGATTAAAAAAAAAGACTTGGAAAGAACTCCATGAGACAATGAACAACGAAATGAGTAGAACCAGGAGAACCTTATACACAGCCACAGAATTAATGCTGGAAGAATGAACTATGAATGATGCCTCCAGAACAGGGGTCAACAACATATGGCTCTCGAGCCATAACTGGCTTTTTTGAGGGCCAGATATGGCTCTTTCTGCAGGAGCCATAAAGTCAATTTTTTTTTCAGGCGCTGTTACAGGAGCACACTGTGAGCACTGTACGGCTCTCACGAAATTACATTTTAAAAAATGTGGTGGTTATAGCTCTCACGGCCAAAAAGGTTGCCAACCCCTGCTCTAGAAGGCGAACCGAAAAGTGAAACATGAAAGACCTCATTTATATGTACATTGTTAGTTTCCCAGGCAATGCTTTCTGTGTTGTGGGGAGGATGGGGAGAGGCTGGGACACTTGTGGATGGGATTTTTTATGCAGATGTGAAGAAAAGTAAGCTAAACATATAAAAGACTTGTGATTTCAAAAAAAGAAAATAAAAATCATGTTGGCAGTTATTGTTAATATTGGCATCACCAGAAGATTAAATAAAGCTGCTGGTTGGTTCATAATAGTCCACGTAACTTGAAGTTAAAGGAGATCACTTGGCTTTGGGCAACAGAAAGCACCCTTATAATCTGTCTCGAGATTATGTTGAATCAGACATACAGTGAGATAATTAAATAACTTTCCAGTGCACCTGAAGGGATCCAAACAACTTCAAATGATAGCTGTTACTTACTTATTGGTGACCCAGGAAGGTGGATGAAAAATCTCTGGCGAATTCCCTGAAAGACAGTAGTGGGTACAGACTCCCACCACCCCTCATCCCTCACTCTGTGCTTTTTCTGAGAAACTGGACACAGTGATCTCCACACAGTGGTTCCCCCCCGCCCAAGACAAAAGAATAAATGTTTAAAATTCCATTGATTTTGTATTTACATTTTGCATAGTACTGTAGACACTATGATAGGAGCAAAGAATATAAATACAAGCCAGCAGACAGTCCCTGCCCTCAAGAAGCTTCTATACTAATGGGAAAGAGAGCCTATAAAGGAAAGCTAAAAATGTGGGAGACAGAGGGGACAGGGGGATCTACATGACAGCATATGTTGGAAATGGCTAGAAAGTGATGAAGTGGCGTGATTCCAGTCATAAAAAGATAAAGGCTCACCTTCAGAGTCCAGGGTCCCAGGGGCTGAGGCTGAGCTCTGATGGAAAGGGGATGAAGAAGATGGTTGAAGTATAGGCAGATTGGTTTGGAGATTGTTTCTAAATACACTGGCTTATACTTATGGGGAAGAAAGTCCTGAATGTCATTATGGAGGCATTCTGGGGGGCTGGAAGACCCCTTGGGATAGTTAACCCAACCTAAACGTCTCAGTGGCTGTCACTGGGGAGAGCAGTCATTTGATCCAAGAGGGCAGAAGTAGGATCAGTGTAGGGAAGGGATATGGAAGAACTGCCAACAATCACAGCTGTGGAACCCTGGAAATGACTGCTTTAGTAGATGATGCTGTTGTTTAGTTGTTTTTCAGGCGTGTCTGACTTCACGACCCCATTTGTAGTTTTCTTGGCCAGGGTAGTGGAGTGGCTTGCCTTTTCCCTTTCCAGCTCATTTTATAGATGAGGAAATTGAGGTAAACAGGATTAAGTGACTTGCTAGAGTCTGATGTGAGTCTTCCTGACTCTAGGGCAATGACTTCCCCACTATTAAGATTTCTTCTACAATGATCACTTGTTGGTGATGTTGGGAACACAGAGGGTTAAGTAAGGTTCATGCCTCAGGTTGAGGTTAAGGTAGAGGCCCTCCCAATTCTGAGGATTTCATGATTCTATTAACATTGGCTATGCTGTTAAGCAGGCTAAAGTGGATTTGAAGACAATTGTGTTTGAAATCAAAGTCTGGGGTTCAAATCTTGGCTTTGCTGCCTTTTACTTGTATGGCCTTTAAGACATTTCACAACTTGGTACCTCAGTTTTCTCAAATATAAAAAAGGGTTTGGATTAGATGATCTCTGGGTTTTATGTAAGTCATATATGCATATATGTATACACATATATAAATGCAGATATAAATGTATATACACACATGCATTTATATGTACATGTGTGTATTTATCTATCTAAAATACTATGTTGGGGACAGCTAGGTAGCTCAGTGGATTGAGAGCCAGGTCCAGAGATGGGAGATCCTGGATTCAAATCTGGTCTCAGACATTTTTTATCTGTATGACCCTGGGTAAGTCAATTAACCCCCATTGTCTAGCCCTTACCGCTCTTCTGCCTTGGAACCAACACACAGTATTGATTCTAAGATGGAAGATAAGGGTTTAAAAAAATACTATGTTATATGGCCAAGATACCTAAATCCATTTTTTTTATGTCTGCCTCTGTGTCGTGAGTGAAATAGTATAAGGACTATAATTCCTGATACTGGATGAGAAAAAACTCATTTTTATTGACCTTACTAGTTGAGTAGGAGGCAAAGTAGATAGAGTTCTGGACCTGGAGTCAAAAAGTTGTCATTCAGTCATTTCAGTTGTGTCTGACTTTTTTTTGGGTTTTCTTGATACTAGAGTGGTTTGCCATTTCCTTCTCTAGATCATTTTACAGATGAAGAAACTGAGGCAAAACAGGATCAGGTGCTTTGCCCAGAGTCGCACAGCTGGTAAGTGTCTGAGGCTGGATTAACCCTGTTCTTCTTGACTTCAGGTCCAACGCTCTATCCACAGAGCCACGGAGCCACCATGGACTCAGAAAGACCCGAATTCATATCCAGCCCCTGACACTAAATAGTTTCTTATAACTAGGGGCATCACCTCTTTTATGAATTTTTCCCCAATTCCCCCAGTTGGTAATGATCTTCTTCTTTGACCCTGGGCAAAATGGGGCTAACGAGAGCACGTACCCCCCAGGGATGCTGTGAAGATCTGTAAAGTGCTTAGCACAATGCCTGGCACATAGGTGTTCAGGAAAGGCCTGTTCTCTTCCCTCCTTCCTGTGCCACAAGGAAGAGGATCTGGATCCGAGTCAGGGAGTCACAAATCCTTGTTTACCTGGGCTGCCTCGGTGCACTCCCCTAGACCCATCACTCTGTTTACTAATGTCAGATCCTGCAACATCTTTATTGGGCCTTTGTGGTTCTGAGCTCTAGAAGAACAGATCATAATAGTAAATCAATGTTTTTGACACTTTTAGGTTTGTTTACAAAGCACTTTCTTCACAACCACCCTGCGAGGCCAGAAGGGCAAGGATTATTATCTCTGTGTCACAGAGGAGACTCAGAGACTTGCCTAGAGTCAATTTGTGGCGGTGAGTCCTCTGACCAGGTCCTTGGATCCCAAATCCATTTCTCTCTCCCCTGCACCAAGCTGAAGCTGGAATGTCATGACCATTTTTAAACCTGGCAGTTCCCAACAGCAAATGGACTAACTTTCTGTCTCTATGGAATCTTAGAAATATTAAAAAAGAAACATAGAATTCTTTGGCACGTTCTCCGGGAGACAAGAGGGGCTCTGATTCTCATGGTAAGTATCTGTTTTCCTTTGAGATAAGAACTGATTTGTCATAACCGTCATAGGCCATTAATTTTGCCTTCGTGGGAAGAATAGCAACCGTAGCAATATCAAAAGCATTTTCCCCTGCAAACCAATAACAAGACTTCTTTTCCAGCAGGCAAATGTCATGCAACTTTGATCAAGAGTTTTCATAAGTGGGACGTCTGGCTAATGTTAAATAATTTAAGAAAGTTTTTTCAAGGTCTTTCCTCCCCCCACCCCCCATCCCCATTGAATTTCAGGGCTCGTGAAAAGTGATGCATGGGTGACTACAGAGATTAAAGTTCCCAGATCTGCTGAGTGAGAGGATGAACATGGCTGGTTTCTTCTAACTAGGGGCATCTTGAAGGTGGTACCACCTCCGACGTGAATTTTGCCCTGATTCCTTCAGTTGGTAATGACCTTCTTTAGACCTTTGTTTGCACTTCTCCAAAGCATTTATCGTGTAATATTATATATTAGCCTTACCTATATTTGGGTCTTCTCCTTATGCCAGACTGTGAACCTTGGGAGGGCAAGGACTAAGTCTTATCTAAACTTGGTTTAACTATAAGGAGCCAAACCCAGAAGATCCTCAGGAAATGTTTGTTGGATGAATAGCAATTTGTTTTAGTCCTTTACGCAGACCTATCAGAATTTCACTATAATCTTCCACACTTTGGCATGTTGACATGAATTTGTAGAACATCGGTTTTGGGATCAAAAGACTTGGGTTCAAATTTTGGCTCTTCTACTCGCTACTGAGTTACTTTGGGCAAGCCCCTTCACCCCTCTGAACCCCAGATTTCTCATCTATAAAATGATAAGGTTGGACTAGATGATCTCCTAGCTCTGAAATTCTATGCAATGCATAATAAATATAACGATAAATAAGTTATAAATAAATGATAAATAAGCTAGGTGGCTCAGTGGATAGAGTGCCAGGTCTGAAGATGGGAGGTCCTAGGTTCACATCTAACCACAGACACTTCCTAGCTATGTGACCTTGGGTCAATCATTTAATTTTAATTGCTTAGCCTTTACTTACCATTCTTCAACCTTGGAACTGATCCATACTATCAACTCTAAGGTAGAAGATAAGGATTTATTGTTTTTTTTTTTTTAAAGAAGAAATTCTATGCAATGTTCAAAAAATGTACTAGCTAAGGGATATGTGAAGGTTAAGGACTGGGGAGGGGAGTATTATTGATTGGTGACATCAGGAAATGAAAGGAAAGCCTTCTTACAAGCGATGGCCCATGAGCTGGGCCTTAAGGTATAAATTACCTCTCAAAAGGTAGAAATGGCAACAGGGTTTTTCCTGGCAAGGGTATAGGAAGAAAAATATTCAAGCTGAGGATGGGAGTTGAGGAGGGGCAAGGAGAGACAGACGGTGAGTCATCTAGTTTGGCTCAGTCACTCAAGCATAGGATGGGCGACAGGAGTTGTGGCAGATGAGGTCATGAAGGCATTAGATTGTAGAGTTTCAAATGGAAGGTTAACAGATTTGAACCACTGTTCACTAGGGTACCTGCGAGGGGTGCTGAATATCTTAGCTCTGTCCTCAAAAATAAATGATGCATAAAAGATGCATACAAGAATATTGATTGTCTGAAAGTTTCATTTCTGTTTACAACTAATTTTTACAAGAAGCTGCTTAAGAGGAGAAAAAATATCTTAGTTCATTTTTACCTTTTCTTGACTACTTTCTGGGCATCTCTATGCCATGCTGCCTCCACTTTGACTACCATCCCCATCTTCCCTCCACTCTACCCCCTTCCCAATGGAACCTTGGATTCCACTTCTGGGATACTGGGCCCTGATAGGTGAGCTTCTGTTTCATCTTGCCTGGGACTAGTCCTCCATGCCTTTTCCCAGACACTTTTTTACCATCTTGATACTCCTATACATACTTTTCCAGATCCCTTTTATCTTCCCCATTAGAAAATAAGCTCTTAAGGCTGAGGGACTTATAAGAAAGAAAACTAGCCACATTCAGAGGAAGAACTGTGGGAGAAGAAAAACAGAAGAAAAACAAGTGCTTGAACACATGGGCTGTTGGGGGTATTATTGGGGATGTAGACACTAAACGATAGCTCTAGTCCAACTATCAAATATGCAATTAGGTCTTGATCAATTGTGCATCGGCTATGGGGAGGGTTGGAGGGGATTGGGGAAGAGGGAAAGAACATGAAATATGTAACTAGGAGAAAATATTCAAAATTTAAAAAATAATTTCAAAAACAAACAAATAAACAAAAACCCCCCAAAATAAAATTTTAAATTGGGGGAAAAAAAAGAAAATAAGCCCTTCCAATCTGTCTTGCTTGCTTGCATTTGTGTCTTCTGCACTTTCCATAGTGCCTGGCATACATGAAGCACTTAACAAATGTCCATTCATTTATCTGTCCATTCATCTATCCATTCATTCATTCTTCCATCATCTCTATACCTACTAGTTCATAGGTAGAATTCTTGCTTGTCACAGATAAGGCTTGTGTTTTATCCCTGGCCCTTAAATATGCCTTTTAACAAGTCAGGAAGATCTAGGTTCAAATCTTGCCTCTGATATTTATTAACTATATGACTTTAGGCAAGTCACTCAACCTCTCCCAGCCCCAGTTTCCTCTTCCGTAAAACCTGAGGATTGGTTTTAATGACCTCTAAGATCTTCTCTAGTCTAAATCTATGGTTCCATCCCCTGCTTCATTGCACATCATAACCTGAACAACAGGCACTCTTCATCCATTTGATTTTTCCTTTGTGGATGGTTAGACCCAACTCTTTAGTGAAGTTGTAGATCTCTTCCTGGGGGCTCTGTTGCAAACACCCTAATGCCTACTATAAATAGGAACACCTAGAGGATATCTCTCTTCTCTTCTCTTCTCCTCTCTTCTCTTCCCTTTTCTCCTTTTCTTTCCTTTCCTCTTTCCTCCCCTCTTCTCCTTCCCTCCGTCCCCCCCTCTTTCTTCCTTATCTTCTTAGTATCAGTTTTAAGACAGAAGAAAAGCAAGGGTTAGGCAAACAAGGTTAAGTGACTTGCCCAGAGTGTCACTGCTAGGAAGTAAGTGTCTGAAGCCAGATTTAAATCCAGGTCCTCCTGATGCCAGGCTTGCTGTTCTATCCTTTGTGTTCCCTAGCTGCTCCTGGATCTCTCTTTTCAATCCAAAATCTATGTTGGATCTTGTCTGTGACAGTAGTGAATATCTTTGACAAGTTTTCATTTCTGCTTTATGCCTTTCCTGACACTGTTATTAATGAGCAAAGGGTCACCAGGCCTATCTCTATTGCTATTTTTCAAGGTCTCTTGAATAATTCTGAATTATGTATTGATATCTTATTGGAAGATGGATTTTAGGTAGTGGATTGTTCTGCTGAGGGGAGGGGAACTAACTGGCACAGTGGATAGAGATCTGGGCCTAGAGTTAAGAAGATCTGAGTTCAAATCTAGTCTCAGACAATTACTAGCTGTGTGACCCTGGCCAAGTCTCTTAACTCTGCTAGCCTCAGTTTCCTCATTTTTAAAATGAGCCAGAGAAGGAAATGGCAAACCATTCCAGTATCATTGCCAAGAAAACTCCAAATGGATTCTCAAAGAATTGGACATGACCAAAACAAATGAATGGTTTCCTCTATTGAATCAAATTCATCTTTGTAATCAACAAACAAAGCACTATGGGGATCTTGTATTCTCTATATCTTTAAGTCAATTATGTAATAATAAAGATGTAGTCTAGAATGGAATATCACTTGAGAAAACTTGCTTATTCCCTACATCTTCAATGAATATATCCTTGATGCGTCTATAGATTCTCATAAAAATTATTTATATATACATACACATATACCTATGTATACGGAGATAGACAGGTAGGTTTTAATATTCTATTGATCTTTTTTCCATTAGTAAAGTTTGAGAATTTTTCCATATCTTCAGTATCTTTCTATCCTTCAGATAACTTGTGAATTATTCCCTTAATACCTTCACAACTGTGTTGCTTATAGGATGGATCCCTTTTTACTCTTGGTCTAATTCAGCTACTGCTTTTATTTTTATTCTATTTAACACTATTATTGCCTCCTCTATGAACATATCTGAGACTGGGATATTAAAGTCCAAGTATGGTGCCTCTGCTCTCTTGGATGGTGAAGAGAGTTTGTTTAACAGTGCTTTGTAGTTCTCTTTCATGTCATTTTGCATCCATTTTCCTTTTTGAGTGCCCTTGGGATGACTGTTTAGTTGGACTATTCACCAAGCTTTCTTTAAACTGGATTTACTCTACTATTCTAGGATCTTTCTGCATAAGATTTCACAGATGACTTTATATTATTAATTGGCATTGCTCTTGGATGCCATATCTCTCTGCTTGGCAAGAAAGGTAAGCAATTGTTTACAGGGGTGTTTCTTAGGCTCTTTTGGTCTCATTTATATGGCTTAAACATCTTTTTTTTATATTATGGAAATTTAATACTAACCTGTACCCTTTTTTTGGTCCCTCAAGACCTTTGAATTTTTTAAACTTCTTTTTGAAGCTAATGCCTTTGGTGTCTATGTCTTTTCTTTCATCTATTCCTTATTTTTGCCCCTGATAACTCATTTAAATAGGTCAAGATGGAGCTGTTTCAATTGCATGCCATTATCTTTTCCTCACTTTTATTTTTTTTTAGCTTTGTGATAATTTTGATCTTTGCTTGAACAAGATATTAGTTTGACTATACACAGACAGCTGACTGAGAGATGACTCCTACAGCAGTAATGAGTCATTTCCTATTAAAATATAATCAACTTCATTTTGGGGATGTTATTTATGCCCATCAGGACCAGCATCTTACAAATATGTTCTGAAGTAAGTTATTTATTCATATGTAAGGGTAGCTTCTTCGGAGTCTACAAATCTTTGGCCCCCTCATTCTTTATTTCTGATCCATATTTTTCAAAGTATTTCTGCTAATTTTCCAATATGTTTCTTGCTATCCTAACCTGTTCTTACTTTTGCCTTTAAATCACTGAATATCAAAGTATATCAGTTTAGGTTTTTTTTTTTTTTTGTGAGGTAGGAGAAAGGCTCTTCTCAAGTTCTTATCTCTTTCATCTGCAATAAATGCTGGTGTAAAAAGTTGCAGTTATTTTCATGGAGGTCTTTTTGCAAATACTTAGTAACACAGCAATATGAGATGCCGGAATGCCTCAGGAAATGAGGTTTCATATTGTCCTTAAGTACACAATGAAAACAAACTCTGCCAACTAGTTTATTGGCTAGTCTAAAAAGAACCTGTGAGTTAATCTTCGGTTTAGTTCCAACTTCACTCTTCCTCATAGTTTAGCTCACAGTGAGAATGTGAAGATGAACATGCATCAATTTCTCCAATAGTACATCAACTCACTGGTCATAAAGTCCCAACTCATGGGTCATTTTCCATTTAGGATACTGTAACCTCAGTTTAGCTTCATAGATCATCTAAAAAGTGTATCATCTCTTGTACTATCCGCTTTCTTTTCTTCACCACTGTCTGTAGAAGCAGAAAGGGAGATATGTAAACGACAATTCCCCCAAAATGTTTCAAAAAAATCCTAAAATCAGTCAACCAAAAAGCATTTATTAAGCACTGACTGCATACTGAGCATTCTGCTGGAAACTGAGGATAAAACAACTAGAACAAAATAGTATCTGCTTCCAAAGCCTAATATTATGTCAGGGGGAAAATTATTTGTTTTAACAACTACCATATAGAATATTCACACAGGGTAAATATAAAGTATTTTGGAGAATGAGAATGAATTGTTAGCATAATATTCTGGGGGAGATAGAAAGGGACACGAGTTGGCCAGGTAAAGGCTACCACTTCATCAGAGACTGGAGTAAAGGAAAAAATGGGAGATGATGGCTAACTATTGTGAAATATCCAAAAGGAGGAGAAAGGAGACTTAGGGCAAATGGTCCCTATTTTCTTAGTAAGGATGGGGGTGAGTGTAATAGGAGCAATGAGTTACAATTTTATATTTTAAGAGTTGGTCAACTTAGGTCTTTTGTGTTGTATTTCTTTTCTAGTAGAGGAAACAATTTCCTGTTCTATACCTGAAAAAAAAGAAGGATAAGGGGAGGGCCCCTGCTTAGCCAGTGGAGATGTAGTCACTGTGTTGGTTGGCTTCGCTTAAATGTTTCCTTTTACTACAAAGGAAGGGTTCATTGGGGTTGGGTGGGAGTGAGAAGAAAGGCATTTAAGGGAAATGACTGTGGTGTAAGAAAAAAGACAACAATAAAACTTAGAAAAAATAAAATAAAAAGGAGGGCGTTGGGCTAGCTGATCTCCAGGACCCATTCCAATTCCAAATCCTCCAATCCCGTGTCATCTTCCTTCTTACCAGGTTCAACTAGAATTCTCCTAAGAAGCTTGTCTTTGGCGGTGGGTGTGTGGGTGGATTGGGGTGTTAGGCAACAGAACCAGGTAGCAACAGAGGAAAGGACTCATCTAGATGGTAGATAGTATAGCCCTAAATCTTCAGTTCCCAATAGGGAGCTTGGTATGCAGTCAGTGCTTAATAAATGCTTTGATGACTGATTTTGGGATTTTTAAAGCATGTTTTTAGAAATTATTGTTTATATTTCTCCCTTTCTGCTTCTACAGACAATGGCAAAGAAAGGGAAACAAAGGGTACAAAGAATGATATACGTTCTTTAGACTATCTACTAAAACCCTCACTCATTGTCCCTTTCTGTGGTTCTCAGTTCTTTACTGACAGCTGATTTCTGAGTGAATTGTTTACAATTCCAGAGACAGTGTTTCTTTTCTTGTTTGCCTTTCCCTTGCTCCCTTTTCATCACCCTCTGTCTCTGTTTCTCCGTCTCCATCCCTCCCTGTTTCCCGCCCTCTAAGAATGGCAGCCCCTCATGTGTGGTTGCATGCATTGTGGCCTTCCTGAAGCTGGTGGCAATCCCAAATGGTGGCAGGTCCTGAAGACAAAAGGCTCCCTGTGTATCTTGTACCCGTCTAGGGAATCCCTCTAAGAGTGAGCCTCTCAGCCTTACTGTTCTGAGGAAGAAAGTGAGGTTCAGTCGTCTGGATAATCCTACCTCCTCCAGAAAGCCTTCTCTAACTACCAAAGCCGCTAGGACTCTCTCCTTCCATGGAATTGCCCCAAATTTTGCTGTCTGTGTCTCTCGCGAAAGCACAAGGGCCCAGAATGTCGGTTAGTGTTGGCTATCCTTTTATGTGAATAATGGCTTATCTTCCAACTAGAATGCCAGCTCCTTGAAGGCAAGAACCCAGCTTGAGATTCTGTATCTCCATGGCACCTGCCTGCCACAGGATCTTTCATAGAGTAAGTACCCAGTGATGTGATGATTGACTGATTAGCAGGGCTGGAGCATTAATAAAACTTTTAAAAAAATATACAACTATAGGTGAAATACCTTGTCAGTATTCTTTGGGGAAAAGAACACCAGACTTGGAATCACAGGGCTGGGGTGGGACTCCTGGTTCTGGCACATCTCCGATCTTAGGCAACCTATAGGTTTTTTTAAAAAAAGTTTTTATTTTTTTAAACATTTACCTTGTCTTAGAATCAATACTAAGTGTTGGTTCCAAGGTAGAAGAGCAGTAAAGACTAGGCAATGGTGGCTAAGTGATCTGTCCAGGGTCACACATCTAGGAAATGTATGAGGTCAAATTTGAACCCAGGACCTCCCATCTCTAGGCCTAACTCTCTATGCACTAATCCACCTAGCTGCCCCCATCTATACCTTTTCTTTGGCTTCAATTTCCTCATCTGAAAAAAAAATTAGAAGATAGGATTAGGGGATCTCTAATGCTCCTTCCAGTTCCAAATTCAATATGGTATAGTAGATAGAGAACTGGCCTCGGAAGCAAGAAAAACTGAGTTTGACTTCTACTTCAGACACATACTGGCTGTGTGACCCTAGACTAGGGTTATTTAACCTCTTAGGGTCCTGGGCAACTCTCTAAGACTGTATTAGTAGAGGAAATTTCCTCGCTTGGAAGTTTCTAGTTCTATCTTATTATCTCTTTATTTAAAATTATTTGTGTATTTTTAAACATTCTTTTCTTTTTAAATTTTGAGTTCCAAATTCTCTCTATCTATGGTACCTTTCAGCAAAATTTGGTTTCCTTTATTATCCCTTTTACTCAGACCCATTTTTGCTTTTGCTTTGTCTGAAATCATGATTTCTACCTTTGCTTTTGGCCAAAGCATATTAGATTCTGCTCAGGCTCTTTATTTTAATTCTGTGTGTATTTCTCTGTTTCAAGACTGTCCCTTATGAACAATATTTGTTAGATTCTGGTTTCTAATCCATTTTGCTATCCACTTTCCTTTTATGGGTGAGTTCATCCCATTCATATTCACAGTTATGATTACTAACTGTGTTTTACCCTCTATCTCATCTTCTTCTTCCTCCTCTGTTCCTCCTCCTTTTCTCTCTTTTTATCCTATGCTTCCCCTAAAGTCCATTTTGCTATTAACCACTATCTCCCTTAATATAGCCTCCCTTTTATCATCCCCTTCTCTTCCTCTTTCCCTATTAGGTAAATTACATTTCTACATACAACTGAATGTCTCTGTGTGTATATCTATATAGTCTTCTCTCTTTGAACCAATTCCAATGAGAGTGAGGTTCAAGCATTGCCCTTGCATTTCACTCTTCACTATAAAAGCTCTTTCTCTTTTATGTGAGAAAATCTTCCCCATTCGACTTCTATTTTATGATCTCTTAGTTGAGACATTTCTATATATCCAGGTATATCTCCACACTATGAAACTGTGTGCTTACAACAGAATTATGCCCTTCAGTGGCACCTGAAAAATTCTCAGATAGTAGGTCTTAGAACTTAGGCTATCAGAGCTAGGTGGGGCCTTAGAAGATTAGAATGTCAGAGCTGGATGGGGACCTTAGAATCCAGGATGTTAGAGCTAGATGGGGTCTTAGAAGACTGTGTTGAAGACTGAAGCTGGATGGAGACTTTAGAACCCAGGATATTAGAACTAGATGAGACCTTTGAACAGAGTGTAGAAGATTAAAACTGGATGGAGAACTTAGAACCCAGGATATTAGAGCTAGATGAGGAGGCTTTAGAAGAGTATATAGAGTGTTAGAGTTGGATGGACTACTTAGAACCCAGGATGTTAGAGCTAGATGAGGCCTTTGAACAGTGTGAAGAAGATTAAAGCTGGATGGTCTCCATCTCTTATAAGACCCTCATAAGAGCCATACTGGTAGAGTGAGAAGGAATCTCAACTATCATTCTAATTATTTTACAGATAAGGAACCCCTCCTAGATCGCTATCTTGCCATGGTAGAGGGGCTTGTGTAGATTAATGAAGCTATGAGCTATGCTGTTCAGGGTTACCCACGATGGGCAGGTCATGGTGGAGAGTTCTAACAAAAGGTGATCTTCTGGAGAAGGAAATGGCAAACGGGTCCAGTGTCTTTGCCAAGAAAACCCCATGGACAGTACAGAGGACTGAAGGTCCTGGCATGCTATAGTCCACAGGGTCTAACTGAACAACTTGACAACAACAGATATCTGTTAAGTCATGCAAAAGTTCACGCAGGAAATAAGCAGCAAAAGCAGAGCCAGAATCAGCTTCCAGTCTTGAGATCACAGTTTCAGAACCAGAAAGGGTGTTGGAGGCCTTTCTCCTTTTTAACCTGACCTTTCTTATTTTACAAATGAGGAAACTGAGATCTAGAGAAGCTAAATGACTTGTCCTAGGGGATGCTGGTAGTGAGTGGCAGAGTCAGGATCTGAACTCAGATGCTCTTGACTCCCAAGCTTACATTTTATCACCTGGAGATGACAGCTTAAATGAGGAGTGAAGGACTGTACGGACATCCCACATCCTGAAAAAGAGACAGCAGGCCTTGGCCTCATTACATATAGCTGAGCAACAAGTCGAGTCCAATATTTAGTTTCTCCAAAAACTTCAAGGAAGAGGAAGGTCAGGGGGAGGCAATGCTAGGAAAGACGCCTATCGGGAGCTGAGTTGGGTCAATAACCAGCAGCTCATTTGCAGAAAACCTTTCCCCTCAGGCTTGCTTTCTGATAATGATTTCCATTAGCCTGTTAGCAATTCTTTCCAGAATTTACTGGCTGCATGATCCAGTGCAAGCCACTTAGACACTCCATCTCAGTTTCCTCATCGGTACTGTAGGGATAATAATAGCACCCATATTCCAGGGATGTGGTCAGGATCTAATGAGAGAATGGACATCAAGTGCTTTGCTAACTACCATTGCTTATTTTGAAGTCATAAAATGTATGGACAGGAAGGGACTTTAGAACCTCAGACAGGGGGCAGCTAAGTGGCACAGTGGATAGAGAGCTAGGTTCAGAGGAGGGAGGTCCTGGGTTCAAATCTGGTCATACACATTTCCTAGCTGTGCAACCCTGGGCAAGTCATTTAACCTCAATTACCTAGTCCTTACCAATCTACCTTGGGACCAATACTTAGTGTTGATTCTAAGATAGAAGGTAGTGGTTAAAAAAAAAAAAGAACCTCAGACCATGGGAAAGGAGCTTAGAACAAAGTAAAACAAGGACAAAGAATAATAGAGGTGGGAAGAGAGCTGGAAAGCACTTTGTGAGCCATAAAACACTATGGAAATACTAGCTATGGCAAGATACACACAGATGATTATTATATTGTATAAATTATATATGATAACATTATATTATATGCATATACTATATATATACAACAAACATACATGTGTATACATACAGATACATATGCATATATACAAACACATCTAAAGAATGTAAATATTTTATGTGGGCACATTCATACACATGCATATGCAATTTATGCATATTTTGTATATATGTGTGTCTCTCTTTGAATATAGAATATTAGAGTGAGAAATGACTTTCTCTTCATTTAACTCCCTCATTTACTGATGTGAAACCCGGGCTCAGAGCTGTTCCCACAAAGCTCCATAAGCCAGGGATATTTCAACTTCATCTTTCAAGCCTCCCGTGGCTTATTTTTCTTCCATAGGCCACCCGCGGCAGCTCCTTAAGTCCACTGCTTTCTTTATGAGGGTTATTGCAGTAAAATCTGTATCAGACACAACAGGGCAGAATAAAACCTCTCACTTCTTTAGGGCCTTCGTGTTTATAAAACACTTGCCTCACTAATCCAGAAAGAGAGGGTATTTGAGTTTTGTCATCCCCGTTTTGTAGATGGGGAAATTGAGGCTGAGAGAGCGGTGACCTGCTGACAGTCACACAGCTTAGCTGTGTCAGTCCTTGGACTAGAATCCAATTCTCATCTGTCGGTGACCAGAGTTTTCCCTTCTCTATCAAATTGCCCCATAGCTGTTAGTCATTAGAGCATTTCAAAGACATTCCTAGAAGCCATCTTGCCCTTTCTAATAAGAGAAAGAAGAATGATGAACCGGATGGGGACCATCAGGATGGCAGGATGGCAGGGCTAGATGAGGATTTAGAACAGTATGTGGAGGGGCTAGATGGCTCAGTGGATAGAGAACCAGGGGTTCTGGAGTTGAGTGGTCCCAGGTTCAAATCTGTCCTCAGAAACTTCCTAGCTATGGGACTGTAGGCAAGTCACTTAACCCCAATAGCCTACCTCTTACCACTTTTCTGCCTTAGAACCAGTACTTGATGTCAATTCTAAGGCAGAAGTTTTAAGGGTTAAAAAAAAAAAGAACAGTATGTAGAATGTTAGAGCTGGATGGGGACCTTAGAACCCAAACTGTTAGGGTGGGAGGGATTTCAGGTATCACCTTGTATAATTGTTTTATTTTATAAATAAGGAAAGTAAGGTCTCCACTGACTTTACTCTTCCTCGAAGTGTTCAGTCATTTTCAGTCTTGTCTGACTCTTCATGATCCCCTTTGAGGTTTTCTTGGCAAAAATACCGGAGTGGTTTACCATTTCTTTCTCCAGCTCATTTTACAATGAAGAAACCGAGGCAAACATGGTAATGTGATTGGCCCAGAGTCACACAGCTAGTAAGTATCTGAGGTCAGATTTGAACTCAGGAAGATGAGTTTTCCAGACTTCATTCCCTGCATTCTATCCACTGCCCAATCCTGAAGTGTTTGGAGAAACTAAATATTAGACTCTACTTGTTCCTCAGCCATATATGATGAGGCTATGGGCTGCTGCTGCTGCTTTTTCAGAGGGTGGGACTTTCTGGTAGAATTGATCACTTCTCATTGAAGTTGTCATCTTCAGGTGAAAGGGGCAGGTGGGTGGCACAATTTATAGAATGTCAGATCTGGAATCAGGAAGACTCGTCTTCCTGAGTTCAAATCCAGCCTCAGACACTCACTAGCTATGTGATCCGTGACAAAAATCTCTGTTTGCCTCAGTGTCCTCATCTGTAAAGTGAGATAGAGTAGGAAATGGCAAACCACTCCAGTATCTCTTCCAGGAAAATCTCAAATGGAGTCATAAAGAGTTGGACACAACTGAAAAAGGACTAAACAACAACTACTACTCTAGGAGATAAAATGTGAGAGGTACAAAGGCAGTGTGAGCTGGGGTATTCTAAACTAAATTAGGAATGGAGCAGCACCATCAATGCTTTGGTCCAGTTGCGGGAACATAGATGGGCATTTTATTAGCCTTGTGTGCCATGTATGAACATTCATCTCCACTTTATAGATTTGCAGAACTACACAGAGATTAAATAGATTTCCCGAGGCTGTACAGCATGCCAGTGGTATCACTAGATGGAAAACATAGGTATCTTAGGTTTCCAGCTTAGGGCTCTGCAAAGTCAATTATATTAGGTCCATGGAATGAGTATATGTGGCTTTTAAGTGTCCTCTGGAAAATATATTGTGAGATGTCTTCTTTCCTTAGAGAGAGAGATGGGGAACTCAAGATACAGAATGTTACCTACACTATATATTGTTATAAGGGAGGGTGGAAGTTTGGTTGAGGTTTGGAGTATATTTGGAAAAGACTGATACAAAAACAAAATGCATGAATGAAATTTAAAAAATAAAAACAGAAGGCTGGAGGGTTTGGTTTTTCTGGCTTGTTTTTTTTAGAGCCAACATAAGAGCATCTGACTTGGTGATGATTGTTGGAATCCTTCATTCTTTTTTTAAAAGTTATTTTATTTACTCTTTTACATGTAATAACAATCTTCAACATACATTTTCTGAAGTTATAAGATCCAAATTATCTCCCTTTCTTCATTCCCTCCCCTCTCCCAGAGATGTTAAGCAACTTGATCTGGGTTATACATGTATTATCATGCAAAACATACTTCCATATTGTTCATTGTTGTAAGAGAATACTCATATAAAACCAACACCCCAAAATAAAACCATAAATAAACTAATATGAAAAATAGTTATGCTTTGAACTGCGTTTTTTTAACGCTTACCTTCTGTCTTAGAATCAATACTGTGCATTGGTTCCAAGGCAGAAGAGTGGTAAAGGCTAGGCACTGGAGGTTAAGAAACTTACCCAGGGTCACACAGCTGGGAAATGTCTGAGGTCAAATTTGAACCCAGGACCTCTCATCTTTAGGCCTGGCTCTCAATCTACTGAGGCACCCAGCTGCCCCCTTTTTGATCTGCACTTCTTTCTCTGGAGGAGGATAATATTCTTTGCCATAAGTCCTTCAGAATTGTTCTAGATCAGGGTTGGTGAACCTTTTAGAGATCTCATGCCCAAACTGCACCTTCGAGTTGCCTGTAAGCCCCTCACATTACCCAAGACAGTGGAGGGAGGAAGTGCTCACATTGGGCTGCTAGACAGAGGGGTGGGGCATGCAAAAATGTCCTTGGGTGCTGGGGAAAGGGGAAATGGAGTAGCCCTCTCCATGCTGCCCTGTGTAATGTGGGTAATTTGAGGAAAGGTATTTGGGATAAAGGAAATGAAAGGAGGATGTTGGAGACTTGCTAAGTGGGTAATCTCGGTTACAGGTAGGCTGGGATTAAAGGAGATTCAGGGTATAATAGGACTGAAGTCAGGAGTATAACACAGAAGGGAAACAGAGATCTTTTAGGGAGAAGAGAAATTAAACTAAACAGACAAACACAGCAGGCTTACAGACTGGGACTTAGACTCAAACACAAGCTGAGGGAAATAGACTAGACTGAAATTAACAAACAGGCTTTAGTTAATTTCATAGGAAGGGACCTGTTTTGAAGTAACACCTTCCTTCAAGATGGATGCCCAGCTTCCCTCTAAGCCCAGAGTATGTTGTCTCTTTCCCTCTTCTTCCCTCTTGATAACTAACAGACAAATTACACTAATAGGGCTGTTGAAACACAAAAGGGTTTATTTTGTTTGAAGGATGTTTGTTAGGAAGGTGGATCAAAGGAAAGCCCTATCAGTTGTCTCAGGAACCTCAGGTGGGGAAGGGGAGCAAAGATGGAGTCTGAGTAAGGACCTGCCTTTAAACTCAGCTTTACAAAGTGCTGTTTCTATCTAAAGGGAATAAATGATGACTGACTAACTATAACTAATGCTGTCAATTAGGTAACTCTTCACAGATTTAACTCCTCTATAATTACTCTCCTTATTAACTCCACAGACATATAAGGTAAGGGAGGGAAGGCAGGAATGGTATTAGGAAAGGAAGATATAAAGGGTTTATCTAAATAATAATTTCTTAAGTAAATATATCAAAGCTAGGCTAAATTTCAATATCAAAGCTAGGTAATCAAAGCAGCTCTGCTCATTGACAACCTCCCTCCATGGAAGATCCAGCCAACTGCCTTTTCCTCAAGATTCCAAACCTCTAACAGCTTTTGGAACTCAGCCAAAGCTAGAAAAAACTATATCACCCCAATTCTGTATACTACACCTGGCACCCATGCCATGTCTTTACCAACATAATCCTAGGTTATTGTATTGCTGGGTAGCTGAGTCTTTCAGTTGATCATCTCTCAATATTGCTATTACTGTATACAGTGTTCTCCAAGTTCTGCTTTCACTCTGCGTCAGTTCATTTTGGTCTTTCTGGCTTTTTCTGAAATCGTCTTGAAACTCTTTGTTCTTAAAGGGCTACACTACCACTTGCTCAAAGCTGCAGAATTTAGTCAATCAGAATCAATCTCACTTTCATATCATAAGACACAACTCCAAGACAGCTCCTATCATATGGCACATTTTCTGTTGAAACCCCAATATCCTGCACATATATATGTATATATACATATATATGTGTGTGTGTGTATGCTAATGGTTTATAAAGCATTTTACATCTAATATGTCTTTGACCCTCATTGCAAGCCCATGAACATAGTGTGCACAGATGCTATTTTATTCAAGCAATAAACATTTAATAATCAAGTGTTCTGTGTCAGACACCATACCTGGTGATGGGGGGAAAAAAGACAAATATTAAATAGTCTCTGACCTTGATTTGCTCTCATTTTATTGGAAACCAGAATATAGAAAGAGTAAGTAAGTTGCTCCAGGTCACACGTGTGGCAAGTGGCTTCAACCACAGATCTTGGATTTTAGAGTTGGAAGGACCCTTGGAGATAATCTCATCCACTTCCTTCATGATACAGGTGAGGAACTGAAAGCCCAGAGAGGGTGCCACAGGTGGACCTGTAATCCAATTTTCCTTGTTTAGAGTTCTGAGCTCTTCTTAGCAGAACCTAGGCAGCTTGGAGGATAAGGAGTATTTATTTCTGAGGAAATGCAGCTATGGCACAAGGGATAGAGAACTGGCTTCAGACTCAGCAAGAATTGGATTCAAGAGTGACTTCTTGGAGAGAGCTAGGTGGTTCAGTGGATTGAAAGCCAGAAACAAGAGTTCTTGGGATCAAATGTGGCCTCAGACACTTTCTAGTTGTGTGACCCTGGGCAAGTCACTTAACTCCCCAATGCTTAATCCTTACTACTCTTAAAAAAAAAAAGAGTGACCTTTGACATCCTGGCTGTGTAACCATGGACAAGTTACAGGTCTAGGATGTAGGCAATGCTCTGAGACCACAAATTGAAGAGTAGAGCAGATCAGGGGTTGATCTGCATCAGTAAACAGTTTCCCTCCATTATAAATCTGCTAACATTTTCCTTTATGACAAGTGCTCCTTCTTTGTCACCCTCCCCAACTGCTTTTTAACCTACTCATATATTTGACCACTAATTAGAGGATTTGGGTTCAAATGATGGCTTTACCATTTGCTATCTGTAAGACTTAGGGAAAGTCACTTATCCTCTCTGGGTCTCAGTTTTCTCATCTATAAAATGAAGGAGTTGGTCAGGATGACTTCCAAGGGTCCTTCTAGTTTGAGACTGATGATTCTGTGGGGTAAAACATGAGTAATAATCTTAAGGAAATTACATATAAGTAGATGTGTAGAATATAAAAATTTCCTATTTAATTATAATATATTTATGCTATATTATATATTATATCAATGTAAGTAATATATTTTCTACATTATATATCAATTGTTATGTAAAATAATATATTTAAATGTAAAACCATATATGTATACATTTCATACATGGTGGCAAAAATATAAGGTAAAAGAATAAAATAAAGTCGAACACCACGTGACCCAGGAGAAATGATGAGAAAACATATCATCCTAGTTTCATTGGAGAGGTGGCGGACTCTGGGTGTGGAATGTCACTTATGCAGTCTAACTGATATATCGCTTGTTTTAACTTATTTTTTCTCCCTCTCATACAAAGGATGACTCACTGGGGGTGGTAGGCGTAGGGTATATCTGGAAATGACTGTGATATAAAAACAAAAGTCATCAACAAACCGTTTTAAAAGATCTTAAGAAAAGCACTGTAGGCCCAACCTCATGAATCAGATGGTAGCACCTCAAGTTGGCTCATGTGAACTCAGCCACCCCCTGCAGCATTCTCTCAAAGTTAATTTCTCAACCTCCCACATGAAGGAAGAGTTCTGAAGACTTAAACCTACTTAGCAATGCATCTACAACATTTAAAATCCATTAGGGCAGCATTAAGTAACATTTTAAATAAAAAATTCATCCAGAGCTAAAATCTCATCTGTATCAAATCCTTCTCTTTTAGAGCAGGGACAACTGCAACCACTTTAGATAATTGAGTCACCTTGTGGCAGAATATTGCATTTCTTTTGAACCCGAGTCTTCCCTGCAGACCTAAAAAAACCAACATCATATGGAAAAAGTACTTTGACCTTGGGTCGAAAGGGGTCTATTCCATTCCATTTAGGGAATTCAATAAGCATTTATTAAACACCTATTAGGTGTTTAATAATAAAGCACTGTGCCAGGCACTCAGGATACAAAACAAAAATGCTATAATCCCTGCCTTGCTGGAGCTTATATTCTTCTGGGAGGAAACAAGACATGCAGGGCAGGCTCTGGACTCAGTCCCCCAAATCTCACTCCCATTGGGGGTGCAGGTACTCCCCTCAGGGTTCTAGGTAACCCCAAGGGATTAAAGGTATTTTTCTATAATAAGCCCCTACCGGTATGGGCTCCATCCACTATCCAGCTGATATCAATTAGCCACCAGAGTAAAGTAACCTTCATTTAGAAGTATTTAGTAAAGTAGTAAGAAAAGTTAGTAGAAAAATCTCTCTCTTAAAAATCTGGGACATATTCTTTCCCAGGTCTCCATTAAGTCAGGAGGAAGTAGGTTTCAGGAGAACTAATGGCAAGGGGGTAACTCACATTACTGTTGATTAGAAGTCCTTTTCTCCCTTTCTGAGTCCCCATGAAGTTCCCCTGAAACTACCCTGTATCTGTTTGATTTCAGATCCCCACAAAGATATCTTCAACCACTGCCACTCCATGAACACTCTTACCATTGTAGACAGAAAAATCTACATCGCCTCGACCTTTTGAGTCTAGTCCCTACTCCCCCTATAGTCATGGGGAGGGGAGTAGGGGACCAAAACTATCTCCTCCCCACCATACAATTCACACACATAAATGAACTGATTTGCTGACATTATCCAAGTACCACAGAGAATGACTGACTCCTCAACCAATTACAAGACACGTTCCTGTGTGGTGTAATTCTCGTGCAAAGGTTCCAAGCATTTCAACCCTTCTTCCAACGTTCCCACCTAGTTTTCGCCCTTGATTGATTGATTGATTGATTTGAGTAGAGATTTCCAGGGCTTGTATACATGTTCCTGGTTTAATTTAGTAGAGAAGTTGAGGCACCCTGTTATAACTGAGGCAAGGGAATGGAACACAGGTAAATAGACAACGAGGAGAGAAGGCTTCTCGAAGGAGACAATAATTGAGCTGAGCTGAATTTAAAGGAAGTTGAGTGTTGTGAGGGATGGAAATGATACAAGATGGTGGAGATGATGGGAGGAAGGCATTTTAGGCACAAAGTTGAGCTAATTTGAATGCAGGAAGAGACACCACAACAAGTTCAAGGAAGAAACTACCTATGTGGTTTGGCTGAACCTTAGGGAAGGAAAGGAGAATGAGATCAGGCTGGAAAAGTACTTGGAAAAGACTTGGAAAAACTTGGAAAAACCTTCCATGGAAGACTATGGAGTGGGCTAAGGAACTAAGAAGGGACTAAAAAATTTTGAGCCACCGAATAACTTGGGGCTTTCTCCCCCCACCCCTTGCAAATATTAGGATTGGAAATCCTTATAGCAAAAAAATAAACAAACAAAAAAACAACAGAGATCCTACACCTACAGCTGGAAAAGACCTCAGAGGCTTTCTAGCTCAATTTCCTCATGTTTTAGCTGAAGAAACTGAGGCTGAGTTAACGTGACTTGCCCTAGGGCACACATCTGCTACCCATTAGAGGCAGGGTTTGGACCCAGGTCTTCCTGATTCCAGTTCCATCTCTTTCTTTACTGTACCATACATACTACCTCTAAGCTGGAAGGGTCCTCGGAAGCCAGAATGTGAGACCTCGAAAAACAAAACACCAAAATTTACCATGTAGAATGTCAGAACTGAAAAAGATCTCAGATCATAAAATATTAAACTGGATAAAGACCTGAGCTCATAGACTATCAAATCTGAAGGTCCTCAATGATCACCTGGCCTAGCCTACTTCTCTCAAAGAAAACTGAGACCCAGAATGGGGAGAGAAGAGACTTGCCCAAGGTGCCATGGCTAGTCTGCGAGAGAGTTGGGACTAGAGCTCCACACCCTTCTCTGGTGCTCTTTCCATTATGCCACGGCAGAGCCCGAAATGATCGAAGATCTTAAAATAGACACCATATTCTATTTACCAACGTTTTCCATTTGGGCCCTGTTTCCAATTATTTCTCAGGCGGCAGTGTCAAATGAAAAGCAATCCTGGTTTTTCTGATGAATAAAACCAAGAGATAAACAGTAGATGGGGAAGGCTCCCATCGCCACATTCCAGGATGCCCATTCGGTGAGCCCCCTCCCAGCTCTCAGGACCAGGCATGTTTTAAGTTGGAATCATGTTAATCAATGATGAGCCATGCCCTTATTTGGTGCTGCCGTTCAAACAACAAAGCTTCTTGATAATCTCACATCTGTTGTGCATGGGGATGGGGATGGGGAGCGGGAGGAGAGGTCGGTGGGGAAAGAGCTCCGTGCCATGTGAAAAACCCCAGGATTGCTCTGATGTGACTTACAATCTCACTAGCTTTCCCACTCATTTTTTCTGTCACCAAATGCCGAGAAGGAACCCAGCGAGACAGAAACACAAATAAAGCCCATGTGGCGAGTTTTGTCTCAGTTGCCTCCTAGACCAGAGGTTCTACGGCTTTCTGACTGATTTCTGTACTGCAAGAGGGAAGATAGAATTCCATAAAGGCACTGGATTTGGAGTCTGCGAGCTTGGATTCAAGTCCAAGCTGTGTGACTTAGCCATGTTACTTCACCGAGCCTCAGTTTACTCATCTGTAAAATGGGAGGAGGGAGGCTTGAACTCAATGACTTTTAATATAGTTTTCTGCTTTAAATCTATGTTTTTACGATTGTAGGAATAATACCTATTACACAGGGCTGCTGCGAGGAAGGCATTTTGGAAACCATAAAGTAGCCCACAGGGGGCAGCTAGGTGTCTTGGTGGATAGCACCAGGCCTGGAGTTGGAAGGATCTGGGTTCAAATCTTGCCTCAGACACTTCTAGCTATGTGAACTTGAATAAGTCATTTAACTCCTGCTGCCTAACCCTTACTTATTTTCTGCTTTGGAACCAATATCCAGTATTAAGTCAGAATAGAAGATAAGGGTTTAAAAATATCTCTCAAGATTATCTATGGGCTCTCATCTGAGGAGATGATATGGGTTCTTTTTTTTTATTTAAAATTTTTTTTAATTCTGTCTTTATTTTATTCTAATAACAAATGTACACATAAGTTTTCCAAAGTTATATGATTCGTGTTGCCTTCTTCCCTCTTCTCTCCCTCCTCTGAGAGTTGCCAAGCAATTCCACTGAGTTATACATGTAGTATGATGTGGGTTCATGAAGGTAAGGCCAGTAGAGCACAATTTTTTAGCAAGTTAGGTGGTGCAGTAGAGAGAGTGCCAGACCTGGAGTCAAGAAGATCTGAGTTTGAATCCAGCCTCAGACACTTCCTAGCTGGCTGATCCTGGATAAGTCACTTAACACTGTAAAATAAACCTTAGTTTCCTCATCTGTAAAAAGACACTGAGGGGGCAGCTGGGTAGCTAAGTGGATTGAGAGCCAGGCCTAGAGATGGGAAGTCCTGGGTTCAAATCTGGTCTCAGACACTTCCCAGCTGTGTGACCCTGGACAAGTCACTTGACCCCCCCCATTGCCTAGCCCTTACCACTCTTCTGCCTTGGAACTAATGCACAGTATTGATTCCCAGGTGGAAGGTAAGGGTTTAAAAAATAAAAAAGATACTGAGAAACGAATGGCAAATCGCTCTAGTGTCTTTTCCAAGAAAATCCCAAACGGGGTCACGAAAAGTCATTCAGGACCAAAAACAACTGAATAACAACAACAACAAAAGAATAAAGTGTAGGCATTGCCTACGTTCATTCAGGTAATGTCCAAGCCAGGTTTTGAACCCATGTCTTCTGACTCCAAATCCATCCCGCTTTCCATTCTGGGAAAATAGTATCATTTACATGTAAAACCCAGTAGAATTGCTCGTTGGCTATGGGAGCAGGGAGAGAAGAGGGGAGGGAAAGAACATGAATCGTGTAACCCATGGGAAAGTACTCTAAACTAAATAAATAAATTTAAAAATTAAATAAAAAAAGAAAATAATATCATTAATGTTCCAGGAACGTCAAAGTCAATTCCAAGATTAATTGGCATCGTGATGATTGATTTTCTAGGAACAGGTCTACGTTAGGGAGAAGAGAAGGGTTGAGGGACCTCCCTGAACTATAGGCTGAATGCTGGGCTCACTCGGTCTCCAATCTGTGATTTATCAGTGGAGAGGGCACATGCCTGTGGCCTACACTTGTTATCCAGTTTTCACAAAAAAAGTTCTGAACCTCAGAGTTGGTGTCCCCTGCTGCTGACTAGCTCATTGGTAAATAAACTCTGGCTTCCACTGAGTTGGACCCTTTGATGGTGATATGTTGGGGCCAATTAAGGGCCAGAAAGCAGTGGGGAGTGCCCAGAGTTTAGAGAAGGCCCCAGCACTCCCAGGACTAACAGTCCTTCTCCTGGAAGTCAGTGACATGGAACCCAAGGAGAGAGCATTCCTGATACAGCCCAGGAAACAATGACTTTCCTAGAAAGAGGCATCGAGGATTGTTCAGGGCTTCTCAAGGGAAGCCTCGGGAGCACTTATTCTTCCAGTTCACAGAAACGTTGTATTTCTCAAAATGTATTGAGAAGGGCAGATAGGTATCTCAGTAGAGAGAAAGCCAGATTTAGAGATGGGAGGTCTTGGATTCAAATCTGGCCGCACACACTTCCTACCTGGGTGACCCTCAGCAAGTCGCTTAATCCCAAAAGACTCGCTCTTACCATGCTGCTCTCTTGGGACCAATACTTAGGACTGATTTTAAGATGGAAGGTAGGGGCAGCTGGGTGGCTCAGGGGATTGAGAGCCAGGCCTAGAGAAGGGAGGTCCTAGATTCAAATCTTTCCTTAGACACTTCCCAGCTGTGTGATCCTGGGCAAGTCACTTATTGCCTAGACTTTACTATTCTTCTGCTTTGGAATCAATGCACAGTATTGATTTTAAGATGGAAGGTAAAGGCTTAAAAAAAAAAAGATGGAAGGTAAAAAAGGTTCCCCAAAAAAATGTTCTTATAAGGCAGCTAGGTAGAACAGTGGTTAGAGTGCCAGATCTGGAAATGGGAGCAAATACTTGACTGATTATTGATTAATATGCATGCATAAAGAAGTGTCCATGAATTAAAAAAAACAAAAAACTTTAGGTAGAAGAGTGGTTAGAGTGCCAGGCCTGGAAATAGGAGCAAATACTTCATTGATTACTGATTGATATGCATGCACAAGGAAGTGTCCATGAATTAAAACCAAACCAAAACAAAACTTTTGCCTTCCTTCTTAGAAGCAATACAAAGTATTGGTTCCAGGGCAGAACATCAGTAAAGTCTGGGCAATTGGAGTTAAGTGACTTGCCCAGAATCACACAGCTAGGAAGTATCTGAGGTTAGATTTGAACCCAGAGCCCCTTATCTCTAGGCCTGGTTCTCTATCAACTGAGCCACCTTGCTGCCCCAGTGTCCATGAAATTTGAGGAGAAAAAAATACGTGTATAAGATTGGAATCAGGAGTATAGAATGGAAGATAAATTAAAAAAATGTGACACAGCCCTGTAAGAACGATGTTTGGAATTCCGATACTCAGAATGAGCTAGGGCTAGAAAGCAAAGTGAAGAACAAAAAGTGTTTTTAGCTACAGAGGGGGAAAAAAGGAGGGTGAAAGAAAGGTTATGACTGCTATCGAGAGTGGACAGGACGGGGATAACTAGTGACGGAGAGAAGGCAAGAACTGGCTAGTTGTTATTTGGCTTCGGTCTGCTTTGCTGAGGAGGATGACCTTTGGATTGGAGAGGACAGAACAAAAGTGGCTAATAGGGAGCTGATCGCCCAGGTAGGGAGGAAAGTAATGAGAGCCCTTAGCTGCTCTTGATGGGTTCAAGTGATCGGCCTTCAGTGAATGAACCCCTCAGGAACAGAAAGAGCTGGTGAGCTCCCGTCACTGATGTCTGAAAGAGGGAAGAGCTACGGGAAGGACGGAGGAAGGGCACATGTTCTAATTTCCAGAGAAAGGGAAAGAAAAAGGCAAACCAAACAACATACTTTGCATATGACAGACCCATGAACACAACTTCGATTCCTGGGAAAAGTCTAGAATGCATTATTAAAGGAATGATTAGTGAACATCTGGAAATGGAACTGGTGATCGCATAAAGCCAGCATGGCATAGTCAAGGACAGGGCGCGTGTGGCAAAGCTTTCAGACGCTGTGTCAGTTGGCTTAGTTTAAATCAGGGGTCTGCAAACTATTGCCAAAAGGCCCGATCCATCTGGCAGCCTGTCTTTGTATAGCCTGCAAGTTAAGAATGGTTTGTACATTTTTAAGTAAAATAAATGTAACTGTTTGCTAGTGGGGGCAAGATGGCAGTGGTTTGAAGGGAACCAACTCTGGTGTAAAAACAAAAGGCACCACCAACAAAAAAAAGTTAAAAAAAGAAAAAAGAAAGAAAAGAAAAGGTGGGGGCAGTCAGTAGATTGGAACCAGGCCCAGAGATGGGAGGTCCTGGGTTCAAATGTGACCTCAGACACTTCCTAGCTGTGTGACCTTGGGCAAGTCACTTAACCCTCATTGCCTAGCCCTTTCTGCTCTTCTGCCTTAGAACCAATACACAGTATTGATTTTTTAAAAAGGGTTAAAAAAAGAAAAGGGCCCTATCAGACCTTTTTTTGACAGAGTAAAATGGCAGCTTGAGGGACTGTTATAGGTATGCTTAGATTTTAGCAAAGCATTTGACAAAGTGTTTTGTGATATTTTTATGAGAAAAAATGGATAGATGTAGTCTAGGCCAGGAGATGCCAAATTCTTTTTGATTATTCAACATTATTAGTCAAATTAGTTGATTATGCAATATTATTAGTCTAAGCATCCCCTATTATATATGGATATATTATGTATTTATGTATGCACATATGTGTACATGCATTTATATATTTTATAAATATGCATTTATATTTTATATATATTTATATATGTTTGTATATCTACTTATCCGTGTATGTGTGTATGTATGTATATATTTATCATTTACATCTGTGTAACACTGTAAATAATATTTCTGCACATTAGACAGCTTACATAAAATAGAATTAAAGATGAAACTACATTTGCTCCCAGAGCCAATAGGAGCCACCAGGATGGGAAGAGGGGAATGGCATGCTCAGACCTGAGCTTTAGGGAAATCACTTGGCAAGTGGGAGGATGGATGGGAGAGGAGAGATAAGGAGTCTATTGTCAGAGTCCAGGTGAGGGGTGATGAGGGGTGATGAGGACTAGGGTAGGAGAAACGCCAGGAGAGGGAAGCCGAGATGCTACAGAGGTCGCCTGGCCACTGATAGGACAGGGGGACAAGGGAGGAGGAGGATGGCCCGGAGGTTGGGGAGTTTGGCGGTTTGGGAGGCAGGGGAAGGGAGTGATGCAATCCATCCGTGCCTGCCCATCTTGGGTGGTTTACTCTGCCCCACCCAAAATGAAAAGAAAGGTCATTGTGTTCTCATTGTGTTACCTCGCTCCTTCCCTGGATTCCACCTTCCACCATACACCCAGGGAAGGTAATCTCAGGGGATGGGGAATTGGTAGGGTGAAGAGGTATGGAATTTTCCCAAAGAAACCCGTGCAGCTCCTGTTTGGGGTGCCAAGGAAGCGGCTAGCTTTCATTGCACAGGGGAACCATGCCTGGCGTGGAAGGGTGCAAATTAGACCCTTGCAGGGTGCGGGGAGTGGGCAGAATGGAAGAGTGTTGATGAATAAGATTATATTTGAATCAAGTCATTTGGATGGCTATTGGGGGAAAGTGGACTGTGATCCATCTTCCTACCTTCTAAGTGGTTCATCATATACCTTTTGTGGGTTAAGTCCTGGTCCTCACTATGCTGACTGCTTGTTTAGACAATAACACCAGTGAATTTGTAACTGGATGGTTCAATGTCAGCTTGGAAGAAGGTCTCAAGTAAATAGGCCCAGGATCTGGGCGTGGCCCTGTGCTACTCAACTTCTTTTTAAACCCTTATCTTTCATCTTAAAATCAATACTGTGTATTGGTTCTTAGGCAGGAGCGCAGTAAAGGCTAGGTGAAGTGACTTGCCCAGGGTCATACAGCTAGGAAGTATCTGAGGTCAGATTTGAACCCAGGGCCTCCCATCTCTGGGCCTGGCTTTCAAACCACTGAGCCACCTAGTTGCCTCCTAGGTGACTTTGGATGGATAGATATTATTAATATTATTATTATTTAGGCAAATGGGGGTTAAGTGACTTGCCTAGGGTCACACAGGAAGTATCTGGGGCCAGATTTAAACCCAGGACCTACAGACTCCAGTCCTGGCACTCTATCTACTGTGCTACCTAGCTGCCCCCTGCTACTCAACACTTTTACTGATGACTTTTATCAATAACAGATAGCAAGATTGTTGTATTTTCAGATAACACAATTTTAGGAGGGATAGGTTAGACATTAGATGGCACAAAGAAGGATCACAAAAGATAATGATAGGCTAAAACATTGGGGGCAGATTGAATAAAATTAAACACAGTGGAGATAAATGTAAAGTCTTCTTAAATTTGTGAAAAATCACCTATACATGTAATATGAGGAAACAATAAAAGACCTTGGAATCTTGTGCATGATGGAGTCATTTCAGACATGCCCAACTTTTTATGACCCTATCTGGAGTTTTCTTTTCTTGGTAAAGATACTAACGTGGTTTGTCATTTCCTTCTCCAGATAATTTTACAGAGGAGGAAACCGAGGCAAACAGAATTAAGTGACTTGCCCAGGGTCACACAGCTATTAAGTGTCTGAATGCAGATTTGAACTGTGGAAGACGAGTCTTCCTGAATCAAGGCCTGATGCTCTCTTCACTGCCTCACTTAGCTGCTTACTGGGCTATAAATACAATTAGAGTCATCAATGTGATGTGGCAGACATAAAAACTGATCCTATCTAAGAATGTTTTTAGAGAGGCAGAATGTCCAGGATGGGAGAGGTGGCAATACCATTATTCTTTGGTCAGAACACATCTAGACCATTATATTCAGTTCTGGCTGCCATGTTTTAGGCAGGATAAACTGGAGATCATCCAGAAGAGACCAGGATGGTGAAGAGCATCAAAATCATGCCACGTGAAGATCAGCTAAAGAAACTGGGTCATTAATCTAGAAAAGAGAAGAGTTGGAGGAGATCTGACAGCTCTCTAACTTTAAATCTCTTCCAGCTCTAAATCTATGATCCCAAGTCCCAAGGAGGGAAGGAGAGTCATTTTTTTATGGACTCAGGCTGGAAGGAACTTGGCAATGGAAGACCCAAGACTGAGAAACACCAAGATGAAGACACCAGGTAAAGTAAAGCTGGTAATATGGTCTTTGTATATGCAATATTTGGGGGGGGGAGGTGAAGGCCTCTTGCTTATATGTTTTTGGGGAGGTGAGGACCACTTACCATTGCTATTTCCATAGACATCTATCTACAAACTAAATTCGGATGTTCCTAAAGGAAACAAGGGTAGGAGTATGATCCAGTGAGAATATTTTTTTTTTAATTTTAATTTTGAATATTTTCCCCTAGTTACATGTTTCATGTTCTTTCCCTCTCCCCCAAACCCCGCTAACCCCCCTTAGCTGACGTACAATTCCCAGTGAGAATTTCTGGGTTCAAACCTTAATTCAGATTCCTCCTAGCTGTGTGAATCTTGGCAAGCAATTGCCTATTCCTTACCACTCTTTTGCCTTATAACCAAAATATGCATCAGTTCCAAGATGGAAGGGAAGGGTTTAAAAAAAAATCACTTCATCTTTGTGCCTCAGTTTCCTCCTCTATAAAAATGTGGATAACAGTATATAACCCACTTCCCTAGGATATTTGGAGGATAAAATGAAATAATATTTATATTTATTATTATATTTATAATTTTTATATTAAAATTATTGTTATTTTATATAATAATTCTTTTAAAATATAATCATTGTAATGATTAATATTATATATTTATATTTATAGAGTGCTTTGTGAACCTTATAGTGATATACAAATGCTAACTTATTATTATTGTTACTACTACTACTACTATTTTCTCATTTTATTGAGAAGGAAAATGAATGTTTCATCTACTAGCAGTAAGGTGCAGAACTGGGGCTTCCACTTAGCTCTCCTGACTCCAATTTCCTGTCCTTTCTTGCTCATCCGAGGCTTCCTCGACTGCTCAGACCCACCTGGATCTCCTTTTCTGAATTCCCAAAGCCCTGACTTTGGCCCATCTCAGGAGCTCCGTAAGCTGGGCAGCTTCAGAGTTAAGTCTTTATGGCACCCTGATGAGACCAAGCATGGAATGAAGGCCTCTCTCCTGGTCATACAGAGAGCCTAACCCGGGAAGGTAACGTGTCTCATATTTCTGCGAGTCCCCACGGCACTGTGTCACTGCTACTGCACTTAGCCATGCTAACGGCTCCTATTTCTCTAAGATTTGTGAAGCATTTTCTTCCTAAAATTACTTCAAGGCAGGCCATCTGTGCGTGCTTACCCCTACTTTTTACAGACAAGGAAACTGAGGCCTGGGTCCTTGGCCATCCCTGGTCTCACGAGGCAATGACGGGTGATAAAGGGGCTCTGGGCTGCCTCCAGTGTTCCCAGGAGAGATGCCCAATTAGCACAGGCCCACCGTGGGGATGGGCGAGTTCAGCTTTTCTTCATCCTCAGCAGCCTGGAAATGACCTCAGAAGACAGTTTCATTAAAAGAACATTAAGATGGTGAGAAGCCCTCCCGAGAAGGGGGAAGTGGTTGCTCTGAGTGATTAACCCTTAAGCCCCCTGGGGGGGAAATAAGGTCCCAGGCCAATTAGACAATGAAGGAGATAAAGGACAGATGACTTAATCTCGATGGGTACAGAAACATATTTTTTGATGAATCTCTGATTTTCTGCATATTCTTTTGAGACAGAGCTGAGACTTTCTCCAGTTAGGCTATGTGATGTGGTAGAATGATCTCTGGTAGATTTTATGTTAAAAGAATATAAGGGGGGGGGGGCGCAGCTGGATGGCTCAGTGGATGCAGAGCCAGGTCTAAAGACAGGAAGTCCTGGCTTAAAATCTGTCTCTGTGACCCTAGGCAAGTGACTTAACTCCCATCGACTAGCCCTGACCACTCTTCTGCCTTAGAACCAATATATAGTATTGATTCCAAGACAGAAGGTAAGGGTTTAAAAAAAGGAAGATATAAAATTATATAAATTATAGTTTATATATATAGTATATATTTAAAAATATATAAATTTTAAATTAAATTAATTTATTAAGTTTAATCAAATTAATTTAAACATAAATATAATTTTATATTTAAAATATATAATATATAAAATATAGTTTAAAAGGAATATATAAAAGTTATTAAAAAGGAAAATATAAAAATTATAAAAATTATTATCCCTAGTTACAGTTGGGGGCCTAAGCTATAGCACCTACATTGCTAATTAACTCATTGTGTGACCTTGGGCAAGTCATTTCCCTTTCTGAGCCACATTCTCCTCCGTAAAATGAAGGCTTTGAGCTTATGGTCCCTTTGCTTCCCCCTTCAGGCTCCAGCAGCCTATGATTCTAAAGTGACCTCCAAAGCCATATTTATTTCTTGGCAGGGAAGCTGAAAGTGACTCATTCACAGCCCTCTTGGAGAGTCTGTCACCTTGTTTTCTGAAGATCCACCGAGTGATCTAGGTGGGATTTTTCAGCTGACATTGAAGAGGAATTCTGTGGCCGGTGAGGATATGGGCTAATGCAGTCCCAGCAGCCAAAGCCATTAAGGTCTCTCCAAACACTGTATTTGCCTCCAGGGATCCCAGTTCTCACACAAAGAAATGGTAGGGTGTTCCAGAGAAGGCACCCATCCGCCGGAGAGGCCACTCACCTCCCACCCAGCTCTCTGCACCAAGCGGCTACTCCCACGTCCTTTCCCCACACCTGAAGTTCTATCATGAAAGGGTCCCTCCTGCAGTCCCAAGGGCAGCGAGGAGGTACGGGGGACAGAGCACGGAGCCTGGAGTCAGGAAGACCTGAGTTCAAATTCAGCCTTAGATGCTTCCTACCCGTAGGACCCTGGGCAAGTTACTCACTCCCTTTTTTCCTGAGCCCTTGCGCTTCTGTCTTAGAGTTGTCAAGTAAGACAGAAATAAAGGGTTTTAAAAAATCATCCACTCAACAGGGACTTTGCTAAGCTCCTACTGTGTGCTGGAGAAACAAGCAGAAAGAATAAAATGATCTCCCATTCACGAGGAGTTTCCATTCTAATGGGGGGGGGAGGGGGACAAACAAACATGAAGTATCTACAGGCAGGAAGAATCTGAAATAAATAAATATCTATACTTAGAGTTGGGAAAGAGGGCACAAATGGTTGTGGAAATGGGGAAGATGGTGCCTGAGATGAGTCTTAATGGAAGAGAGGGACTCTACGAAAAGGAGAGAAGGAGGGAATGTATTCCAGGCATTGGGGATGGCTAGCACAAAGGCCCGTAGGTGGGAGTGGAGGGTTTTGTATCAGGAACTTTGGCTGGATGGCAGACTATGGGAGGGGGAGTTACAACCTCTTAGGTGAGGGGCCAGGTTGGGTAGGGTTTCTTTTTTCAAACCCTTACCTTCCACCTTAGAATCAATAGTGTGTTTGGTTCCAAGGCTGTAAGGGCTAGTTGATGGGGGTTAAGTGACTTGCCCAGGGTCACAAAGTTATGAAGTGTCTGAGGTCAGATTTGAACCTAGGACCTCCCATCTCTAAGCCTGACTCTCAATCCACTGAGCCACCCAGCTGTCCCCTGGGTAGTGTTTTTTTTTTTTTTTAATTTTTTTTTTTAAATTTTAAACCCTTAACTTTTGTGTATTGACTCCTAGGTGGAAGAGTGGTAAGGGTGGGCAATGGGGGTCAAGTGACTTGCCCAGGGTCACACAGCTGGGAAGTGTCTGAGGCCAGATTTGAACCTCTAGGCCTGGCTCTCAATCCACTGAGCTACCCAGCTGCCCCCTCCTGGGTAGTGTTTTAAAAGCTAAAAAGAAGAGTTTATATTTTATGTTAAAGGAACATAAAAATGAATATCCCTATTTACAGTTGGGAAAACTGAGTCTTAGAGAAGAGGAAGTGATTTGCCCATAGCCACAGAGCTACCTGATGTCAGAGGAGGACTTTCCTGACTCAAAACTTGCCTCTTGTTCTGGGGCGCCAGTTGGTCCCTAGTAGCTTAGCAGGGAGATTCCAAACAGGCTTTCTGTATACAAGCATCTCTCAGGCTTTACATCAAAAAGGACCACACTTCAGAAATACCCCAAAATGACCACGACCAACTGGTTGTTCTGAGCCCGAGCCCTCAATACATTAACTGTCACTAAGAAATGAGTTGCCCATTGCAGTAAAGACCCTCTAATGTCTGTGCACTCAAGAGGATGACAGCTTCATCATAAGCTCTAGGCTTGTCCTAGCCTGCTTGTTATCCTTGCTTCTATTTATCCTCTTTCTTAAAAAAAAAAAAAGGAAAGAAAAGAAGACAGATCTGCAAATTCAGGCTGCATTTTCCTGGAAATTCAGTCCATCCCTCCTCCACTCCCCCTCTTCCCCGATCCCACTCCTATGGACAGCATCTTTTAATATCTCATCAGAAAATCTTGGACCCAAGCCACTCTAACCTCTTCACATTTCAGGCAGTTCACAGATCCTATTTCACGGCTCATTCAAAAGGAAGATTAGAAGGACTTTTTCCATCCAGAGTATTAAATGATTTAATTCACAAGGGACTCAAGTCAACACAAGTAGCCCCCCAACAGAGTGATTCCCATCGAATTCACCATTTGCTACTCCAACTGCACCATGCTTAATCTAGGCACAGGTATGAATGTCTGCCAAGTCACAGAAGTTTGAAAACAGAGGTTCTGGGGCCCCCATCACCGCCCCACGAGACCTCTGAGAGAGTCTCCTCTCTCCCTGAAGAAAAGGTACCACTGGGGATTTCAAACTAATTTCACAATAATAACATTCTCAGGAAACGAGTGACAACAAATTAGAGGAATGTTTCCGTGGAAAGGAATCTGATAAACATTTAATTTAATGTTAAGACACAAAGTCAGTGATTCATAAAACAGTTTTTTATTCTGATTTAGCCTTTCACCAAGCTACGTTCTTCATCTGTAAAATGAGAGGATCAGCCTAGATGCCTTTGAGATTCCTTCTGCTCTGAGGTCTATGATGCTCTGTGAGAGAAAGCTCTGGAGCTTAGGAGAACCAGGCTTTACAATCTGGGCTCTGTTGCTCCCCAGCTATGTTGCCTTATGGAATTTACCTTTCTAGGCCTCATTCTCTTCCTCTGCAAAATATGGGGATGAGCTAAATGACTTCCCAAGTCCTTTCCAACGCCAACATTCTGTGTTCTAAAGTGTTTTTCAGCTCTGACAATATATGTTCTAAAGTATCTCCCAGTTCTGGCATTCTATGTTTTAAAGTCTCCCAAATATGACAATATATGGCTTAAAAAAAAAAAAGCTCCTACCTTCCACCTTAGAATGAATACTATGTATTGGTTTTAAGGCAGAAGAGTGGTAAGGGCTGGCCAATGGGGGTTTAAGTGACTTGCCCAGGGTCACAAGAAGTTTCTGAGGCCAGATTTGAATGGAGGACCTCCAGTCTCTCCTAGGCCTGGTTCTCCATCCACTGAGCTATTTAGCTTCCCTTGACATTCTATGTTCTAAAGTCTTTCCCAGCTTTGACATTCTATGTTTTAAAGTTTTTTCCTAACTGATAATTTATGTTGTAAAGTCTCTTTCAACTCAGGCATCCTATATTCTATGGGCACTTCCAGCTCTGATATTCTATGTTCTAAAGCCTTTTCCTAGCTCTGGTAATGTATGTTCTAAAGTCTTTTTCAACTCTAGTAGCTTATGTTCTAAGGGCCTTTCCAGCTCTGATATTCTATGCTTTAAAGCCTTTTCCTAGCCCTGGTAATTTATGTTCTAAAGTCTCTCTCAACTCAGGCATCCTGCAGTCTAAGGGCCCTTCCAGCTCTGATATTCTGTGCTCTAAAGCCTTTTCCTAGCTCTGATAATTTAGGTTCTAATGTCTTTCTCAACTCTGGTAGCTTATGTTCTAAGGGCCCTTCCAGCTCTGATATTTTATGATCTAAAGCCTTTCCCAGCGTTGACGTTCTATGTTCTAAAGTCTTTTCCTAGCTCTGGTACTGTATGTTCTAAAGTCTCTCTCAACTCAGGCAACCTAAGTTCTAAGGACAGACACTTCCAGCGCTAACATTCTACACCCTAGAGTCTCTCCCAGCTCTGGCATTCCGTGTTCTAAGGTTGTTCTCAGTGTTGTCAGAGGTTGCTGACCCCAGAAAAGGAGGCGGTGGGACATGGAGCAGCCGGACAATCCCTGGCCCTTTCCCCGGGCTATTGAGGGGTGTCAGTAAGTTGCCCCAGGCTCCACGTTGGTCCCTGAGTGACTGGACTTGGACCTGGATGTGGTAAAGCGAGATGTGTGAACAGAGGGCACTTGTGTTGGGCTGAGAGAGTATTTGTGTGGTGTGTCTGGGAGTTCTGGGCAGTGAGGTTTCGAGAATATAGAGGCTGGATTGAGATTTGGAGTAGTAAACCGAGTAATTGTACTTGGTGAGGATGTATAGGAGAGAGCAAGCAGGAATTCTAGTGTGAGAGGGGAGTTGCCCAGCCCTCGCTGTATCTTGCTGAGCTGCCCTGAACCAAGAATAGCATCCCTTTGCCTCCAACATATGGTGTATACACTAGCACAAAAGGGCAGGAATAAAATGTTATTCATCAGATCTGGTCTTGCTCCATTCACCTGAATCAGGCATTTTCTGAACTCGTCTTGGTTCCTTTTGGGAAGGGACTACTAGAAGGGCAGGAGGGAAAGGCTGATCCCTGACACAAGGGCTGCAGAGTGATGGGCAGCTGAATGACAATGATATTAGGATACTAATAGTCCAAGGTCCCTCCCAGCTCTGACATTCTGTGACTCTCCTCCAGGTTTAGATACAAGCCTCCCACGTCATGTCCAAGTGGGAAATGATACCCACCTTCCCACACTGCTCATCCCAGTCTTTCATAATAAGGAAGGAGCTGGTGAAATCCCAATAACCGGGACAAGAGGAGGAGATGAGAATCAGGACTGGGGATGCTGAAATGAGATTTTAGAGAGCTTCATCTCAACATTGTAGACCGATCTAGCATAGAGCAGGAACTAGAAATCCCAGCTTCAAGTCTGAGCTCTGCTAGTAATAACGATAACAACAACAGTAATACCTACAGCATTTCTATAGCACATTAAGGTTTTCAAAGAGCTTTGCACATGTTGACTCATTTGATCTTGGCAACAATCTGTGAGGTAGGGGCTATTATTATTTCCATTTTATAGAGGAGAAAATGAGACCCAGAGAGATGAAGTGATTTGTCCAGGATTACACGGCTACTAAGAGTCTTAGGCTAGATTTGAACTCAGGACTTCCTGACTCCACATCCCATTCTATATAACTATGGTGCCACCTACTTGTCCCACTGTGTGAACTTGGGCAAGTCAGTTTCCCTTGCTAGGCCTCTATTTCTTCCTCTCCAGAACTAACTCCCTGTGGGAATCTGCCCCACTGGGTGAAACTTGGGCAAGTCACTTTTCCTCTCTGAGACTCTGTTTCCTTATTTGTAGAAACCTAATAATAGTCCTAATTCTCAAGGTTACTGACATGATGACTATAGAATCTCTGTGCAAACTGAAAAAAAAATACTAGATAAGTTATAATAATGATGACAGCATCTAGAATTTCAGCCCTGGGAGTTCTTGTCTGTGTTTATGAACCCTCAGACCAGTTATTGAACAATCTGCTGACTGAGAATACTTTGCTAGTCCTCTCCTTTGCTATTCTTGGCCGTATTTATAGGCTTCTTGCCAACACAGGCCAGGAGCTTCTTCTTGCCAGCTATTTCTTCTTGCTTATCCCTAAAAGCTTCCCTGGCTGATCTTACTTGGAGATTGGTTCCTGCTAGACCAGATTGGGGATAAAGGTGGTCAGAGATGGGGTGGCGGATTGCTTCTGGTATCTTTCTTTGCACTGTACCATCTTCCCCACTAAGCCCACTGGTTTCTTGCTTTTTGACCATTCTCTTAGGCTCACCTGACTCGGTGGTCAGTAGTCAACCTACCTAACAGTGACTGGGAGTTTCTCTTGAGTGTGTGTAGGTGAAGTCAAATCAACAAGCATTTATAATAAAGGTCTTAATGAACCAGGAACTGTACTAAGTTATACAAGGAAAGGCAAAAATAATCCCTGCTCTTGAAGAGCTCACAGTTAAATGTGGGAGGTGACATGCAAACACCGATGTCCAAACAAGATATATAAAGGAGAAAGTGGACATGATCTCAGTGGGAAGACACTAGCATTAAGCCAGAAAGGCTTCTTGCAGAAGGTAGGATTTTAGCTAGAACGTGAAGGAAGCTCTTCATGAGCAGGGTTGAACATAAGCTACTTGAAGGCAGGGGATATTGTCTCACTTTTGATTTTGTATCCCCATTGCCTTCATAGAAATTAATCTTTTTTTTAGAACATTACCTTCTGTCATGGAATCAATAGCAAGTATCAGTTCCAAGACAGAAGAGAGATAAAGGCTGGGCAATTGGGGTCAAGGGACTTACCCAGACTCACATCTCTAGGAAGTATCTGAGGCTGGATTTGAACCCAGATCCTAATACAAATTAATCTTAATGGAGTAATCCATTAAAATAGATTTTCCTTTTTCAGGAAGAATTTAAACGTGGTCTTTTTTTTTAATGTAGGAATTAAAAAGGAAGCATATAGTGAGTGCTTAATAAATGTTCACTTACTGGTTGATAGACAAGTCATTCCATTATGGATCCTAACCCTGCTCTGGATGTCAGAGCTCTCTCCCCCACCCTCTTTAATGTAGAGCCATTGGCCACCATTTTGACATATGGAGTTGCTGACTGCCTAGAGCCTGGCATCCTAGCAAAGCTGTCCAGACTCAGACACTTGATCTCTTGCTAGAATATAAAATAAATCAATCGTTAAGTTCAGTTAAAATGATCTTCCAGGAGTCACTTATTGACTTCTGTATATTTTGTTCCTTTTCTATAAAAAGTACGTTAGAGACAAAATTGACAACATTAGCAACAAAGAATGAAATGGGGAGTGTGTGGGGAGGAGTAAAAAGGGGATGGAAAGTCTTTTCTTCCAGAATGGCCTTTTCCTTTTCCAGAAGGTCAACAGATGGCTGCTGTTAAAATCCTGTGACCTCTGACCCTAAGGGTCCTGTGACATCTGGCACAGGGGGTCCCAAGAGAAAAAGGGAGGGCTCAGACAGTGCATAGCCATCGTTGGTCTTGCGATAAATGTCATCAGTGCCTGAGCCCTGCAGTGGCATAACTTACTGCACAAAGCTTTCACTGGGGTACCCATAGCCCAGAGGAATACAGGTACACAAGGAGAGTCCCTGGGGCGACCAGATTCTCTCATGTTACACTGTTTTGCTTCGTGGACTTCTTATCTGCCTTTTCCGCTATCTCTTCTGAAAACTCAGTTAGTTCTGCTGTAGGGCAAGTCTAAAAACATAGATCCAGTCTTGCTGAGGGAAGCCCATCTATTCTAGGCCATCTTGCAGAGGGAAGAAGAGCTGGTACACTCTTTAGGGTGATTGGCAAAAGCTCATCATTTTCCTGTTTCATCGAATTTTAGCTGATGATGGTAAGATCTGCAAATCTCTCTGATGAGGGTGATAATAATAATTATAACAATTGATATTTATATGGCACTTTTGCAATTTCTAAAGATATATATATATTTTTTTTTCTCCTCTGAACTTTACTGAAGACCTGTGAGATTTGTTATTATGGATATTATTATCCCCATTTTATAGATGAGGAAAAAGGAAAGGAGAGATTTAGGCAACTTACCCATGACTTCTAGATTCTCCTTCTAGGACTCTATCCATTATTCCATGTTAGTCATAATCTCAAGACAGAATTCTTTGGAATGATTTTTGAATTAAACCAACTTAGAGTCAGAAGGGACTTCAGAGTCTGACTCTCCATCTCATGGATGCTCCATATGTTTCCCTGTAAGAGGTCTCTTCAATAAAGGTCTCTCAAGATAAATAGGAAGCTCACTATCCCTCAAAACAGTCCATTCCAGTAGACTGAGAGCCAGGCCTAGAGATGGGAAGTCCTAGGTTCAAATCTGGCCTCAGATACTTCCTAGCTGTGTGACCCTGGGAAAGTCACTTAATTCCCATGGCATAGTACTTACCACACTTCTGCCTTGGAGCCAATACACAGTAATGATTCTTAGGTGAAAAGTATGGGTAAAAAAAAAAAAAAAGAATTAGAACCAATACACAGTATTGATTGTAAGATGGAAGGTAAGGGTCTTTAAAAAAAAAAAACCCAATACTTAATAGCAGAAGAGTGGTAAGGATTAGGCACTTGGGGTTAAGTGACTTGCCCAGGGTCACACAGCTAGGAAGTGTCTGAGGCCAGATTTGAACCCAGGACCCTCTGTCTCTAGGCCTGGTTCTCTATCCACCATGCTGCCTAACTGACCCTTGTCCTTCATTTTCAAAGGAGACCAATGACATCACAGGGCGATGTCTTGGCTCGAACATGAATTGGATTTAAGCGAGGCCAAGTTGCACAAAATCATCAACCTCACACTGTTCTAGAGATATGGAAGTTCAGTGGCAAGACAAAAGTCGGGATGCCTAGTGATGACTAGGGATGCAATGAATGACCTTAGCATCTTCAATGGGTTCCACAGCGCCTGCTTCAGCCACCTTCATGGCCAATGGAACAAATTGTTTTCATCCACCCATTCCATCAGGGGAAGCCTTCACGTGCTTCGCATGCTCTAAATCACTGAGGGGTTTGTGGCCCATCGGTTACCCTCAACCAGGGCTAAGCAGAGCAAGTCTAAATCCCTCTTCCACGCAGCCCTTCAAGTATTTGAAGATGACAAGTGTGTCCCCCTAGGACTTCATTCATCATTGGAATGGACTGCTGAGGGAAGCTGTGGAATGCTTTTCTCAGGAGATCTTCGGAATTAAGATGGATTCCCCTTTGTCTGGGAGGATTTAACTGTGGTCTTTTTTGAATACAGGAAGAAGGAACTTGAGACCCTCTTAAGATCCCCTCCAGAGCTAAGATTTGATTATAGACTATACCGGATTTATTGTAAAAAATAAATCCCTTGAGATGGTGATTGATAATCAAATCCAAAGTATTAGAAATTACAATTATGGGAAATATGGTCATTGATTCCAGTTCAATGGAATGTAAATTCAAATAATGTGATTACTTTGGGGGATTCCTTATCAGCCCAAATCAGATCCTCCCTGTATACCACATTATGTATGACAGTCAGTCAGTCAGTCAATCAACATTTATTATCTCTTTTGTTTCCCGAAAAAAACTCAGTCAGATGGGAACTATGCCTATCATTATCTTCATTTTATCTATAGATAAGGACGCTGAGTTTCAGAGATATTAAATAACTTGCTTAAACATATACTGGGGCAGCTACATGGCACACTGGATAGAGTATTGGTCCTGGAGTCAGGAAGACTAATTTTCTTGAGTTCAAATCTGGTCTCAGACAATTACTAGCTGTGTTACCCTGGGCAAGTCACTTAACCAATTGGCTTCAATTTTTTCATCTATAAAATGAGCTGGAGAAGAAAATGGCAAACCATTCTATTATCTTTGCTATGAAAACCCCAAATGGGATCACGAAGAGCTGGACATGACTGAAATGATTGAACAACAATAGCAAAAACATACATCAGAGGCAGGATTTGAACTCAGATGTCTCCTAACTTTTAGCCCAGCACCCTCGCAATAGGCCATATTGCCTTTTTAGATTCCCTATATGGTTTTTCCTCATTGAACTTCAGTTTCTTTGTCTGCAAAAACTGGCCTGTGTTTGATGATATTTATTCTCTTTCAGCTCTGAACTCTTTGTGTCCAAGAGCTCCGTGAGAGAGACTCTGCAGAGACTGTGATCCCCATTCCATGCATTAATTCTAAAATTGCCAGACTAGGAGATTATCTGAAAAAAAGAATTCATGAAGGAGTTGGACTAGTTGCTATCTAAGGTCCCTCCCAGTTCTAATATTCTATGATTATCTTCTTTCCAAGGGAAAAGGAGTCCAAGGAAGCCGGGTTCTCTGTGGGGTTACAGGTGTGAGACTGACTGGCCGGCATCCAAACCTAAAACATGGTAACCATCCAAAGCGATGACCTTGGAAAACCACTGCAGAAGGCAGCATCTCATGTTTCATTAGGGTAGCCCTGCCTGCCTCACTGAATGAGCTGTTATATGAGGAGGGTCTACAATGGGACCATTATTGGGCAACACTCAACACTGGAGAGGGAGACCCAAGTGGTTTTGGAGGTCTGTCTGGGGCCGTTCCATGGAAAAAGAAACCCAGGGAAAGCTTCCCAGGAGGGAGATTTCCTAGATATCCTTTGCCTTTCCAGGTCTGAGTCTCTGCTACCTAATTCTAAGGGAATTCTCTTTACAGAGAGACTTAGTAGTCAAGCCAGCGGAGATGTAATCAATGAGTTGGTTCGGGCTTTTCCAAGTTTTTGGTGGAGGTTATAGACTCCCAAGCAAAGGCCTTCATATACTTGAGCAGTCATGCTTGGATTACTTAGGATAGTGATTGAATTTCAGAGAAGGTAGCTACCTGGAGAAACATCAACAATGAATAAAAGCCCACCATCCACTAATTCTATAGGACCCCAGAATGGAAGAAATCCAACTTAATCCAACCCCCTCATTTTAGAGATGGGGAAACTGAGGCCCAAAGGAATTGTGAGAAAGTTTTTGTAGTAATGACATTCTCTTTCCTTATGTTTTTCTAGGCAAGTCTACAAAGAGAATGATCTTTTATTATTAATGATTATAACAGAAAAGAGGTGAGAAAAAGAAGGCAGAAGTTGAGTTCTGATCCCACCTTTAATTTATAGTAGTTATGTGATTGTGGACACAACACTTAAACTCTCAGTGATATCAGTAACTATTAAGACTAGAAATTATGAAATTTACCAATATTCATGAGAAAAAGAAGTTTGCACACCTAGAGTTTCCTATATGGCTGAAATCAGAGGTCTACAGCAAAAAAAAAAAAAAAAAAAGGCAGGATGATAATAGGAAAAAAATTTGGACATTGAGTCAGAGGACATGGATTTGAATCCTACCTCTAATACTAATTGCATTACCATGGGCAAGTCACTTTATTTTTGAAGGGGTAGTGTGGCATAGAGGATAGAATGCTGGATTTGGGAAGGAAGAAATCACTCCAAATCTCACCTATCCCATTTTAAACTAATTTTTCCCAGGCAAGAGTCCTAAACTTTCTGACACAGCATTTCCTCATCTGTAATCCACAGATAACAGTATCTCCCTCATAAAGGTGTTATGAGGAATTGTGAATTGTTATTAGTAACTAACCTGTTTTAATTGCATCACTAAAAGTATGTTGATTTGAATTGAACCGAATTGAATATTCAATGTCCCCATGCTTTGTGCATTATTTTATTTTTGCCATAGAAAAATGTATTGGAGTTTTCTAGAGCTCCTTTGCTTCCTTATCCCTCCCTCACACCAGACGCTGGGAGTTTGGAGGTCATCTAGTCCAATCCTTTCACTTGTCAGCTGAGAAACAGAGGCCCCAAGAGGGGAAATGATTTGCTCGAGGTCATGGATCCAGAGGCCAAGAAAGCCAAGAGTTGAACCCAGGTTCCTTGACCTTCTGTCTAGTTAGTAAGCACTTTTCACTACCAGTCACCATCCTGGGCTGTTGATTATTGTGAGAAGCCATAAAACTTGGCCAATTGCCCCAGCCTGGTCCCATATGTTCAGTTCCCTGTACCCTTTCCTCAGGCAGTGGATGGGATGTTTCTGAGAGGCATCTCCATCTCCTAGTTTTGTGCATCTTCTGCAGCTCAGAGTCAGCCTGTTTGTAAGCTTCATCAGAGCTCCCTTCTAGAGAATGAAGATTTACAAATGGCACCATGAAGAAACTTTTTTTTTTTTAGGTTTAAATATTTTATTTTTCTAGAAAATTTTTCCATAGTTACATGATTCCTGTTTTTAACTTCCCCTTCAACCCCCTCTTTAAAGCCCTCCCCCCATATCCAACGCGCATTTCCACTGGTTTTTACATGTGTGATCAGTCAAGACTTATTTACATATTATTGATAGTTGCATTGGTGTGGTCGTTTCGAGTCTACATTCCCAACCATGTCCACATCAACCCATGTGTTCAAGCGATTGTTTTACTAATGTGTTTCCACTCCTGCAGTTCTTCCTCTGAATGTGGGTAGCGTTCTTTTCTATAAATCCCTCAGAATTGTCCTTGATCATTGCAATGCTACCAGTACAGAAGTCCATTACATTTGATTTTACCACAGTGTATCAGTCTCTGTGTACAATGTTCTTCTGGCTCTGCTCCTTTCACTCTGCATCAATTCCTGGAGGTCTTTCCAGTTCACATGGAATTTCTCCAGTTTATTATTCCTTTGAGCACAATAGTATTCCATCACCAGCATTTTTGCTGGAGGTCATGGATCCAGAGGTCAAGAAAGCCAAGAGTTGAACCCAGGTTCCTTGACCTTCTGTCTAGTTAGTAAGCACTTTTCACTACCAGTCACCATCCTGGGCTGTTGATTATTGTGAGAAGCCATACAACTTGGCATATGTTCAGTTCCCTGTACCCTTTCCTCAGGCAGTGGATGGGATGTTTCTGAGAGGCATCTCCATCTCCTAGTTTTGCGCATCTTCTGCAGCTCAGAGCCAGCTTGTTTGTAAGCTTCATCAGAGCTCCCTTCTAGAGAATGAAAATTTACAAATGGTACAATAAAGAAACTTTTTAAAGGTTAATGGTCAGTAAAGGGAAGAAAGGTGATGGTGTCGGGGAATCCTAAATATATTTGCTCTTTTTCTTGATGTGGACTTTTCAATGAATCTAAAGTAAAAGTTATGTCTCATTTCAGGCACATGCTTAGCTTGTTAAATGACTGCCGCTCTGTGTGTGGGGTGCAGTTAGAAAAGGGAATGAGGTGGAGAGCTCACATCTATCCTAGCTACTATGGGGAGAGATGTCAGGAGCCCTGATGACTATAAAGGTGCATGTAGAGAGAGCTAGGATGGCGTCATGGAGAGAACACTGGAATCCAGGGGACATCTGGCCTCACGTCAGCTCTGCTCTTGGATATCTATATAACTCTGAGCAAATTATTTCCTGCCTCTGGGTCTGAGTTTCCTCCTCTGTACAAGATGAGGGTTTCAAGGGATTTCAAGCTCAAAGGACCCTCAGATATCATGAACCCCAACTCCCTCCTTTTACAAAAGAGGAAATTAAGGCTCAGGAAAACCAACTTGTCCTAACCTCCCCCTAAATACAAAACACTAATATCCTCATCTCAATACTAACAACAGAGGCAGGATACTAACCTACCACTTCCAAATCCAGGTTGCTTGTTCCTGTATTGTATAGCAGCCACAAGTCAGAGGCAGAAAGACCCAAATTCAAATCTGGCTTCAGATTCTTACTATGTGACTCTTCTACCTGCTTCAGTTTTCTCACTTGTAAAATGGGAACAATCATAGTACCTATCTCCTAGCATTGTCGTGAGGGTCAAGTAAAACATATTTGAGTTCTTATTAAATTCTGTGGCTCATAATAGGTACTTAATAAATTCTCGTTCCCTTCTGAGATGCTTGAACATTTTCTGTTCTCTGTTATAAGGTACCTTTTTACTCAGAAATTCTATGTTTTAAGATCTCTTCTAATCCTAGCATACTCTGTTCTAAGGCCTTTTCCATCTCTGACACCCTAAGATTTTATGTGCAAAAAAATCACATCTAATAATTTATTCACTTTATATTTTTGCCATAGCTCTTTTCATACATGCATGTTGTCTCCCCAAATTAGAATGAGTAGGGATTGTTTCATTCTTTGAACTTATATGCCCAGTGCCTGGCAGACTGCCTGGCACATAATAGGTGCTTAGTAAATAGGTGTTGATTAACAGTATTGGCAAGATGTAAAAACAAAAGATGGTCATTTGGTGGCAGGGGAATGTGCCACTCAACCGAGGCAAACATGGTCTATATCAGTGATTCTCAAAGTGGGAGCTATTGCCCCCTGGTGGGAGCTGCAGTGATCCAGGGAGGTAGTGATGGCCACACTTTTTTTTGTATTACATTCTATTCTGAGTTCAAGAAATAGTTTCATAATTTCCAGGGGGTGCTAAGTAATATTTTTTCTGGAAAGGGGGCGGTAGGCCAAAAAAGTTTGGGAACCACTGCTCTATATGAAACCCCTAAGTCAAGGCTTGGAGCCTTAGATTCCTCTTGAAAATTCCCAAAGGGAAAATGGTAAAAGTCTCTACTTCTTGTTGAAAGAGTTATGCACAGATTTGGACTCACGGATCCAGCCACCTCAACTTGACGAATGAAGAAACTTAGAAGAGAGGTGAGTTGTCCAAGGTCACACGGGGGTGGCAATTACCTGCCAAAGCTGGGATTGAAACCAGGCCCTTTGGCTTGAAGACCAAGGCTTTTTCTACCATCCCAATGAGTGTCACATACAAAGCAATCTTCCTTCTCATGTCCTCTTCCTCTTCCTCATTCACTATTTTAACATGCCAAATTTGTAGGTCAAAATTCCTCTTGTTTAGAGGTAAGAAAGGAATTTTTTCATTAAACACTGGGCAAAGGTTTTTATTAAAAACCAACTGTGGGGGGCAGCTAAGTGGCTCATTGGACTGAGAGTCAGGCCCGGAGATGGAAAATCCTGGGTCCAAGTATGACCTCAGACATTTCCTAGCTGTGTGACCCTGGGCATATTACTTAACCCCAAATGCCTAGCCCTTATCACTCTTTTGCCTTGGAACTAATAGAATTGACTCTAAGACAGAAGGGTTAAAAAAAACAAACTGTGGGTACCGCCCTCCATTAGGCCCATTCAAGATGACACTGAAGCCAAGAGCTAAAGACTCTGGGGCATCAGAATTCTAATGCTGCCATTGAGGTAATTAAATCTAACTCTACCCTGGGATCAGTCCCTTTTGTCTCTGAAGCCTCACAGAGGAACAGGCTTTGTTTAAACCTCTGGCTTGACTCACACCCAATCAGATATATCTGATCTAGATAGTAAACAGAGAGAAAACCCCATCTGAAATTCCAGGATTATGATCTGGTGGGGAGTTGGGGGGGAGAAATCCCATTAAAGGGAATTTTAAACCTAATAAAGAGAAAGATATGGAAAGACTCTAGGATCAAATGGAGGCAGAGAAATTCAATGGGAAAAAAAAAGTCAATCCTCTTTATCCATCTGTTTATTTGAATGGACTCAAAAATATCAGACATTCCCTTCCAGAGGATATTGGTTTTTTTTTTTTTTAAAGAAATGCTTTGGAAACCTGGATTTTTTTTTCCATTTCTTTTCTTCTTTCTAATAAACCAGATGCTTCTTTTATGTTCCTACCCTTGGTCAGAAGGGTATCTTGGGATATTGGATTTAGGTTCACAGGATCTGAGTTTGAATACTGGATTTGAACACCTGGGCAAATCATTTCCCTTTTCTTGGCTTCAGTTTTCCTGCCTATAAAATGACAGAGTTGGATATAGGAGCTCTAAGGTCTCTTCTAACTCTAATGATCCTACAATTCAATGAATAGGAAGTATTCTCCAGAGTCTTGGACTTATCAAGTCCTTGGGCAAACCAGACTCAGTCTTACCAGAGCTGCACCCACTTTAGGGCTATACAGAGAATTTCTGGGTTATTTTAATGACAGCAAATTTTTCTAATGCAATAATAAGTTTCATTAAGACCTCTGTGAACTGATGCAAAGTGAAGTGAGTAGAACCAGGAGAACACTGTACATAGTAACAGCAATATTACATGATAAACATTTATGAATGACTTTGCTACTTCTAGCAACATAGTGATCCGAGACAGTCCTCAAGGAGACATGATGAAAAATGCCATCCACCTCCAAAGAAGGAATTGCTGGAGTCTGAATGAAGAATGAGACATGCTATTTTTTCACTTTGTTTCTTCACTTTTCTTTTCTTTGTGCTGAATTCTCTTTCACCAAATGACTAGCATGGATAGTTTATGCTCTTATACATATAAAGCAATATCAGATTGCTGGGGAATGGAGGGTGGGAAGGAAAGAAGGTGAAAATGATGTTCTGAGAGGTTAAAAAAACGACAACAAAGGTTAAAAATTATTTTTTTCATGTAATTTAGGAAAAAATAATTTAAAAAAAGACTATGTTAAAAATAAATAAAATGATTTCATTAATTCCTTTATATTTACTTCATAGTCATTCCCAGACAGAACTACCTCTTACCTCTACCCCTGTTCCAAATGAGTACCCCCAAGATAACAAAGGAAAACCATTAAGCGGTATGTACCATTCTGAACCTGCAGTGGCTTACCTTTTTACTGAAAGCAAGGAGTCTTGCAAGAAAGCAATTTCTTAGACCTCCATGCATTTCCAGGGGGTTGGGGCTAATTTCATAATTTTTCTGAATGGTGAAATGTTGGTGTTGCTCCAACCAATATCTTCAGAAGCATAAATTCTCTTCTGGGGCCTGGATATTTATAATCAGCCAGCTTATATGCAAGAACACACTACTCTATGCCATTAGGCTGAGGTGCCTGCCAATGATGGAAGGGATGTCTTTGAAGGAACACTCTATTTTATTGGGAACAATTTATATGGATACCCACCCTCTGCAGTATTTTTAAACCAAGTGATTCAAAAGGCATGTTTGAAAAGTATAAATCAAAACAAATGATCTCAGATCACAAATCATATCAAAAACTAACTTAAAAACCACATACGCAGAGTATCTGTCGGTTCCTCTTTTGATTCCTTTCTCCCCAGGGGGTTCTGGAGTCTCAGTAATTGAGTTGCTGAAGAACAACTGTGGCTATGGTGCCAGATATGATAATAATAACAGTAAAATATCAATAATTCACATTTATAAAACATAAGATTTAGAACTGGAGGGATAGCTAGAGGTCAAATGGTCCAAACCCCCCACCCCCTTTTATAGAAGAGGAAAATGATGTTCTGAGAGGTTAAGTGACTTACTTAACTAGCTGAGCCAAAATCTGAGCCCAGGTTCTGATTCTAAATTCAGTTCCCTTTTCACTGTTCCACACTGCCTATTCCAACGACATGTTACATGCTTATAGAGGGCTTTCTTTATAGCCACCTCAAAGTCAATATTGTCATGCTTACTTGATAGTTAAGGAAATCAAACCTCAGAGAAATTAAATCACATCACTCCCCTGCTCAAAAGCCTTCAGTGGCTCCTCATTGCTAACCAAATATCACACCAACTGCTTAGCATGGCACCAACCTACCCTTCCCACCTTATGTTCTTCAGGCATGCTATGATTCTGGCAAAATGAACCGTTCAGTGCCTTCAGATTTTGTTTTATCTTCTTCCATTCATAGATGTTGTCTTCCATGCTTGGTTAGGAATGCCCTCACATCTCAGCCTACTAAAGGTTTTTGCTTTCTTCCTTTCAGCTTTAGCTTAGGTATTATCCCTTCCTAGGGCTGTGTCTTATTTATCCATTTAAGGGTTAGTCTCTGGGAGTTTTCAGGCTACTTTGGTGGACCTCACTCCTGGAGGGGGTTTAATAAACATTTGTTCTGGTGAAATGAATCAAGTGAATTGTCTAAACTTGGATCAGAACTTGAATCTAAGGCTTCTGATTTTTTTTAAGCCCTTAACTTCTGTGTATTGGCTCCTAGGTGGAAGAGTGGTAAGGGTGGGTAATGGGGGTCAAGGGACTTGCCCAGGGTCACATAGCTGGGAAGTGTCTGAGGCCGGATTTGACCTCCCTTCTCTAGGCCTGGCTCTCAATCCACTGAGATACCCAGCTGCCCCAGGCTTCTGATTTTTTAAAAAAATCTTCACTTTCTACCTTGGAACCAATATCCAAGGCAGAAGAGCAGTAAGGACTAGGAAATGGGGGTTAAGTGACTTGCTCAGGGTCACACAGCTAGGAAGTGTCTGAGGTCACATTTGAACCCAGGACCTCCTGTTTCTAGGCCTTGTTCTCAGTCCACTGAGCCACCTAACTGCCCCCTAGGTCTTCTGATTTTAAGAGCAGTGCCCTTTCTGTTTTCTCATGTCTTATTAAACTGTGCCTTGTCAATACCCTTCCCTTTCCCCAACTTTCGCACCACAGTCCAGGGTACCATATTCCCAGTTTCCTGGGGCTTAAATCTGGGCATCATAATCAACTTTTCACTTTCCACCCCCTTTCTCCACCCCCAATATCCACTCAGCTTCCAAGGCCTATCAATTCTACCTTCAAAAGCTCTTCTTAACAAACCCACTTCTCTCCTCTGCCATTGCCACCATCCAGTGTAAGGCTCCATCACCTCATGCCTGGGCTACTGTAATGACCTGCTGGTTGATCTCCCTCCTCTCCTTGTGCTAATTCATCTCCTTCTTAGCTATGAAAATGGTCTTCAGGAGGTCTAACCGCATCACTTTCTAATATAATAAGCTTCATTGGCTCCCTTTTATCTCCAAGATCGACTATACAATCCCCTGTTTGGCTTTGAAACCCTCCCATAACCTTGCCTGGCTCTTTTTTCTTAGGCCTCCCTCCCTTCCACATATTCTAGATTCATTAACACTAGCCTCCTTTCCGTTCCTCAAACAAGGCACTTCTTAACTACATTTTCTCTGGCTCTCCCTCAGGCTTGCCATTCTCGCCTCTACCTTCAGGCCTCCTTTAAAGTCTTCTTACAATAAACCTTTCTTGATCCTCCTTCATTCTAGGGCCTTCCCTCTGTGGCTTAGCTCCAATTTGTCATGTGCATCCCTTTTGTATATAGAGTTTTTTTTTTTTTAATGTGCTTTTCCTCCCACTTTGTGTCATCTCTCCAAGGTGAACACCTTGTGTGCTGGGACTATCTTTTGCCTTTCCCCCAGTGCTTAGCACAGTGCCTGGCACGTAGGAAACCCCCAATGAATGCTTGTTGACTTGCTGATTTATGATGGATTCCTATCTAGCACGCAGATCTAATTGGGTCTTCAGAAACACAGCAGCCCCAGAGAGCAAACACCTAACAGGGCATAGTTAGCCTTTAAAATGGATGGTTATTCTCCAATCCCAGTCATAGAAAGAGAAGAGCTTCCACCGTAAAGAAATCTTTCAGGACTTCTGGAGTTTGTTACACCCACTGTGATTCCAAGTAAATACATCAATGACCCCAAACTCAGGTTGGGGGGTAAAGAAGTGGAGCTGATTTTTAATATCTGGGAGCATGAGGCATTTCAATATGTTTCCAATTTTGTAGGCAGCCCTGAACCGAGCAGAGGCACTACAATGCTGATTAAAGGGGTGGATAATAATCCCTAAGAGGCAAGGTTAAAGGTTTGACATTATTTTGCCTAGAGAAGAAGAGGCTGAGAAATAGCGTAATAATAATTTTCAAGGTTATTTCCGTTTATCAGACAGGTAAGAAATAGTGACCAGCTGTTTTGTCATCCCTGGGAAGCACAGAAAAATTAAGAGAGATCTCCTTGCTGTTCAGGTGTTCAGTTGTGTACAACTCTTCATGACCCCGTGGACCATAACACACTAGTATTGTCCATGGGGTTTTCTTTGCAGAGGTGCTGGAGTGCCTTGCCATTTTCTTCTCCAGTGGATTAAGGCAAAGAGAGGTTAAGTGACTTGCCCAGGGTCACACAGCTAGTAATTGTCTGAGGTCAAATTTGAACTCAAAGCTTCCTGACTCCAGGGCCAGTGCTCTGTCCACTGAACCACTTCACTGTTAGACTTAAGGAGAAATTTCCTGAGAAATTCATTCATTCCAGGAGAGGGTTATTGTCTAATCTTCTTGAGATGTCTATGATACAATGAAGGCAATAACAGAAGATTGGTCTGTAATTATAGTGATCTAACTAATCTGATCCAAAAAGGAAGACATGCATCCTTCCCTCCCTTCCCCCTTCCCTCTCTTCCTTTCTCCCTCTCCCTCTCTTTACTCTCTTTACTCTCTCTTTTCCCTCTCACTCTTCTCTTCTCTTCTCTTCTCTCCTCTTCTCTTCTCTTCTCTTCTCTTCTCTTCTCTTCTCTTCTCTTCTCTTCTCTTCTCTTCTCTTCTCTTCTCTTCTCTTCTCTTCTCTTCTCT
>NC_058131.1:242455819-242468898 GCF_016433145.1 Gracilinanus agilis
GGTTCAAATCTGGCCTCAGACACTTCCCAGCTGTGTGACCTTGGGCAAGTCACTTGACCCCCATTGCCTACCCTTACCACTCTTCCACCAAGGAACTAATACACAGAAGTTAAGGGTTTAAAAATATAAAAACAAAACAAAAAAAAATAATAAAAAAAAGTTTTTTCAGATGTGGTCAGGCAGAGCGGCACACACTCGTAATCCCAGCTATTGGGGGTGGGGGAGGCTGGTGGATCTTTGATTTGGGGCATTCTGAGCGACAGTAGGATGAAGTTGATTAGTCACCCTAATTAAATCTGGTGCCAATATGGTGAACTCTGAGAGTGGGGTTGCCACCAGTGTGTAAGAACAGGTGAAGAGACCCCAGGAGGAAATAGAGCAGGTGGAAGCTTTTGATCAGCAGGATGTTGAGACCTATGAGTGGCCACTGTACTTCTATGCTGGGTGATATTGGGAGACCAAGTCTAAAAAAAAGTGTTTTGTGTCCTTTCTCCCATCTTTCTAATATGGTGACAACTTGCATTAACGTAGCATTTTACTGAGTACAGAGCCCTTTTCTCAGAACTACTCTGGGAGATAGGTGTTATAATTTAACAGCTGGGAGGCTGAGACCTAGAGAGGTGCTCTGACTTTCCCTAGAGGACATACATAGTAAAAGTGGCAGACCTGAGACTCAAAGCCAGGTCCTCTGACTTCTCATCAGGGCTCTTTCAAGCAAACAGTGTTGATCTCTCTTGGGTGGATCCTTGGCGAGCTTGGATCCCCTCTTTATTCTAGCTCTTGGACACAAAAATGCCCAAGATTCCTTTTCTACATTTATGGAGTCTGACTCTTGGAATGAGACGAAGTCTTTGAGATCATCTGCTTTGTTTTATAGATACCAGAGATGAGGTTCAGAGAAAGGAAGACATTTGCCAAAGGGTGTATGGCAAAGAGATGGACGTTAAGTCTCCATGTCCTGCTTTCCCCACTCCCCTTCTCTCATTGCATTCTGCTTCCCCAGCAGAAGTCTTTCACCCAGGAAGCAGCCTTTTTGCAAACATCCCAGAAGGTCAGTGCTGAGGATGCCCAAACTCTGACAGTTTATAACCTCTAATAGGAAGCGATAGGCTCTATTCCCACCCCACTCCTCATTTTCCTATTAAGTTATGAAACTCCTTCACAGGATCTCTGGGCTCAAAGAGACCCCTGTTGTACCAGGAGGACCTGACTAGCATTAATTCCCCTTAGGGTAGCACCAGTGGGTACCACTTCTATTTGAATACTTGCAGTAATGTGGAACTTACTTCTCCTAATGGCAAGCCATGTAATTCTTGGAGGACACAGAATTGTTTTTCATCTTTGAATTCCTGGCACTCAGCCCTAGGGTACTGGGCTTGCACAAAGTTGGCTCTTAATAAATGTTTATCTGCTAAATTGAACCTTCTCAGGATGACATGGGAATGTGTCATTCCTGTTCCATCAGAGGAAAAGCAATTAGGACCACTGAGATTTCCAAGTAGAAAAGTACAGCAGATGTAAAGACACATGAAGGAGGCAAATTGTAAGAAAGTACTCGGGGAGGAGGGAAGAATTGTCGTTCTCCTTTAGGCTATGCTAGGCTCTCAAACAAATGGGTTCCAATTCCATAAATGCTGTGAAAACATTTTCATGCCCATAGCTCCTAAAGATACAGCATATAACCTCTTACAATGTTCATCATTTAAACCATATATAACATAACCCAGATCGAATTGCTTGCCAGCTCTAGTAGGAGGGCGGGAAGGGAGGAAGGGAGACAATTTGGATCATAGAACTGGAAAACTTAGGTGGAAGTTTGTTATTACATATAATTGATAAAAATGGAAGAAAAATATTCATCATGAATAAATTCTGCTGCATGCAGGATACTGTGTTGGTGCAGAGGAACCATGTAATCAGACTACTAGATTATGTGGTGGGAGAAAGATGAAATGGCTAAGGACACACAGATTCAATTTTCTGATCATCTCAATTTATTAATCAACACATGAGGGGCAGGTAGGTAGCTCAGTAGATAGAGAGGTAGACCCAGAGACAGAAGGTCCTGGGTTCAAATATGACCTTAGATACTCCCTAGCTACATGACCTTGGGCAAGTCCTTTAACCCCCAACTGTTCTTCTACCTTGGAACCGATACTGAGATTCTAAGACAGAAGGTAAGAGGGTTTTAAACCAAAAAACAACAACAAATAACACCAAAAAAATCAGTGAGTAATATGAGAGGAGAAGGCTTCAGCAGTTGGAAGGCCCAGGAAAGGCCTTCTGCAGATGTTGAGATTCGAGCTGAGTCTTGAAGGGAGCCAAGAAAATCAGGAGGCAGAGGTGAGGGCACAAAGCATCACAGGCGTGGGGGAGAGCCCAGACAAAGACCCAGAGTTGGAAAAGGGTCCAAGAAGGCCAGTGAGGGTGGATCCTAGAGTTTGCAGTCAGGTACCTGAAAGCTAAGAAAGAGCTGAAAATTTTTGTTCTCTGGGACTCAGTCTCCTCCTCTGCAAAATGAAGGTTGTGGAAGAGATGATTTCAAAGGTGTCTTCTAGCTCGAACAGCTGATGATTCTAGGAGTGGGGAGGGCATTCTGGGCTGCTCCTGGAGGCAGGAGACAAAGCTAACACCCTCTTTTATATGCTAAAACTGTTATATCAGGCTGTTTCTGTATAGAGTTGTTCCAGGAGACATGATTGAACTTGTAGTGTCTCCATATCTGTGTAAAATGAGCCATGTTATGAGGGAGAGCTACTGCATTTTCTCGGTTTATTTGGATAAAATTCAATAGGGTGTGTTTTTAAAACAACTGGAAAGTTATTGCAGTTGACCTTGTTCAGCTCTAAGACACTCAGTGTTACTCAAGACTTCACACGGCCTCCCAAAAGGGGGCCAGGAGCTCTTTGGCTGGGCACTGCCCGAGGAAAGCAGTAAGACTTTGTTCAGAGGGCTGGTTCACCATACTACCCTTCGCCCCTTTAGCTGGGCCTATATATTTAAAAATCATCATCCTCTTCAATGATTAACTCTAGTAAATGCTCAAGGGGTCCAAGACACTGAAGTGGTAGTACTGAACTTGTATTCAAGAAGACTCCGCTGGGTTCAAATTCCACTTCAGGAACTAACTGTACAGCCAGCAGGGCAAGTCACTTATCCTCACTGTGTTTCAATTTCCTCATCTGTAAAATGGGGATAATAACAGCATCTGAGAGGCAGCATGGTGTAGTGGAGGGAGAGCCATCCTGATAGTCAGGAAGACCTACGTTCAAGTCCTGCCTCTGAGTGAGACATTGGTTATATGACAGGTAACTTTCTGGGTTACAGAGTTATTGTGCCACCGAAGGGAGTTTCCACACTGGAGATTTCCTACACTGATGAAATTACAGCTTGGGACAAAAAAAAAATGCACCTATTTTACAGATCGTGAAGGTGAGATGTTAGGAGAATCATGTTGTGAACCTTAGAACACTATATACACCAACGATGATTAAAAATGCCAGACTCAAAGATTGTCCGAACTGTTAGAGACCTTTGAGGATTGAACAGCGGAGTTGTAAGAGGCCTAAGAGCATATAATATCCGAGAAAGAAGAAATCTTGGAAGGCTGAGTTAAAAAATCCATTGAAAAATCTCCCTTAAATTATTCTCTAATAGGGGAGCACATTTCGAAATTTGTTTGCTTGTAGATTTTTAATGGCTGGATAGAGGAGTAAATAGGGACTACTTGCAACTGGAGCAAAGTGACTGACTGGAGAGTCATCCCAAGGGGAGGCCCAGGGGGAGGAGGGGGTGGCCAGTTACCAGATCTGGAGTTACCAGACCAAGGTTCGAGTCTTGGTTCCCTTGCTTACTACCTCATTTCTAAGATGGCTAGACCAGAGGATAGTTATAACCTGAGTGCATTTCTATAGTGCTTTAAGGAGTATACCACATTTTCCTCAAGATAGCCCTGTGAGACAGAGCAAGAGGTGATATCATATGCCAAAGGTCTGGATCTCTGAGTCCCCTTCTAGATCTCAGTCCTAGGATTGAAGAGGAAAGAGTTTAGCAATAGGTATGGGACTGGGGACTTCACTGACATGGGGAATTCCCAGGTGAGGAAACTTCCCCCACCAATTCAAATCGGCACTCTTTGTGACTTCTCATCATAGAGAGTTGACCCAAGCAGTGAGAGGTTAAATGATTTGTCCAGTGTCACACTGCCAGGATGTGTCCAAGGTCCGTACTCCAGCCTAGCTGTGGAACTACATTGCCTACAATAAAGAGGAAGGCAGTGCCTAAAGGAGAAGGTATGGTCAAATTACAGCAAAAACCAATGTTCAGGGGGGCAGCTAGAGAACCAGGCCGTGGGGTTGGGAGGTTCTGGGTTCAAACATGACCTTAGATAACTTCCTAATTCTGTGACCTTGGGCAAGTCACTTAATCCCCACTGCCTAGCCAGCCCTTATGTTCTTCTGCTTTAGAACCAATATAAGGTATTAATTCTAAGATGGAAAGTAAGGGTTTAAGGGACAAAATAAAAAATAAGTTGTGCAAACATTCTCTGGCTGTGTGACCCTGGGCAAGTCACTTAATCCCCATTGCTTAGCCCATATACTTTTCTTCCTTGGAACCAATACACAGTATTGATTCTAAGACAGAAATTAAAGGTTTAAAGGAAAAAATTAAAAGTATGTTATGCAGACATTCCCTGGCTGTGTGACCTTGGACAAGTCACTTAACTCCCACTGCCTAGCCCTTACACTCTTCTGCCTTGGAACCAATAAACAGTATTGATTCTAAGACAGAAGGTAAGGGATTCAAGGGAAAAAATTAAAAGTAAGTTATGCCGACATTCCCTTGGCTGTGTGACCAAGGGCAAGTCACTTAACCCCTATTACCTAGCCATTACTTTTCTGCCTTGGAACCAACACACATAATGATTCTAAGATGGAAGGAGTAAGGGTTTAGAAAAAAAAACAACTAGTGTTGAAAAATCAAAATGAAATTTACTGTACAAATATGTACAAAAATGTGGCTGCCATGCAACACTTCAGGTCCACACGCGTTCTGCAGTGGAGAGCTGTGCGGGCTTGGCCCCGCGAGACTAAAGAATACAACGGCTCTCTAAGATCTGAAACATGACAAAACACACAATGAATCATCTTTCTCCTCAGGCACCTCATCTATTCCAGCTGAAATGGAAATTAATTACCGTATCAGAATCAGTGCCCTCGCCCGTCAATCAGGATGAAACGGACCTAGCAGCAGTCGCTGAAAGCGCTGGTTGGTGGAGGCAGGAGGTGGGCAGCTGGGGCGGTGCCCTCGAAGTTAGAACAAAAGAAAGAAATGTTTCTCCTGCCCTCAAGCCCTGTCCAAAGTCCTAGCGGAGGCTGCTAACCTCTGCCCTCAGCGGGAAGGGTGGGAGATTTTACTGACCGCCCCATAGACAGCTGGGCCAGCACCATGCTCTAGTAAGGTCCTTACTGTGTTCTCTGGCCGTATTCCAAGATGCCTGTTAGTAAGCAGATCTATATGTTAATGAGTTAATTATAACAAGGCGCGGTGGTCAGACAATGCCTCCTCTCCAAAAAAGAGGTTAGGAATTGAAAGTCAAAGGGACAACACCTCCACTGGAAGAAGCAAGGTCGGGAGGTACGGAGAGCCGGGCTTCCAGGTTCCCGACAGGTCCCTTACTCCCAACGTTAGTGAGAAGGAGTAGGTTTCAGTGTTGTGTGGGTGGGTAGGAAGGTGGGCAAGAAGAAACCTCCAGGAAGATGGTCTGAGGAGCAGAACTAATGAATGCTTGCTCTTGTCACTAAGCAAGTCTCCTGAGTCATAGGTAAGTACTTTTGGGAGACAGCCTGATATAGTGGGAAAAGTCCTGGGTTTAGGATAAAGGAGAGCCACGTTCAAATCCCAGTTTTGAAAATGCCTACCTCAGTGATCTATGGCAAATTTCGTAGCTTCCTTCTGACTCAGTTTCTTTTTCTGTAAACAGTAACAATGCTTGTAGTACCTACTTCATAGGACCACTGTCATGAAAGTTCTCTGTAAATCTTAAAGAGGTTAAAAACTATCTGAGACATTATTACCACCATGGTCCTGTCTTTGTCTCACCGATGCTCTTGGGATGATTAGGTAGGACATTTATTAAGCACTTACTGTGTTAGGCACTGTGCTAAGTTCTGGGAATATAAAAAATGATAGGAAGCAAGAAAGTTCTCTTAATGACTAATGGAGAAGACAGTGCATAAAGGGGAAAGACTGGGGTTTGCAGTGTGGTATGGAGCTGGCCTTTCAAGAGTCCAGTGTTCAAAGTTCTGGGGGAAGGAGATGAGAATGATGGCTGGAGTGCAAGCATCATGGTGTGGAAAGACTGGGGAAACTCTAAGGGAATTGGGAAAAGGGAAAGAATACTGTGGGCTCTACCCTGTCAATTAGGGAACAATCATGAATTATTTTACATTTATGTAAATTACAATTATTTTGCAGATGCTTAATAGTTCTGGGAATGAATAGAGTGCCTAGTCTAGAGTCAAGAAGATTCATCTTCCTGAATTCAAATGTCGCCTTGGACACTTACTATGACCCTGGGAAAGTCACTTCACCCTGTTTGCCTCAGTTTCATCTATAAAGGGAACTAGAGAAGGAAATGGCAAACCACTGTGGAATCTTTGCCAAGAAAATCCCCAAAGAAACTATTAATAATATGGAAATAGGTCTTGAATGATGACACATGTTAAAACCAGTGGAAATGCACATTGGCTGGGGTGTGGGGGTTGGGGTTGGTGGAGGGGAGAATAAGAACATGAATCATGTAACCATGAAAAATTTTTCTAAAAAAAAAATAAAAATTCAAAGTCAAAATCTTAAAAAAGAAAGAAAGAAAACCCCAAAAGGAGTCAGACACAACAGAAACAACTTAACAACTATAAAATGGTTGGTACTGCTATGTGTGTGGGATCTGAAGACAAAAATGAAACATGGTAGAAGAGTAAGGAGAGAAGAAATATGATACAGGGTAGATCATTATCTGTGGTTGTGCCCCAAGGCTTTACCTTTCTGTTTCTATATTTTATTGATGACCTTGCCAATTCTCATGAATTTAATGATTATCCCTATTCAGAAGACTTCCAAACCTATACATAATCTAGTATCTTTTCTGCATTCCAGACTCACATCATCAGTGACCTATTAGATATCACCAACAGGGTCTGTGATGGACACATTAAATTCAGCAGTCTTTCTTCTGCATAGCCCTATTTCTTTTGAGGTCTTTACTGTCCATCTGGTCATTCAAGTTCACAATCTTCTAAGTCATCCTCAACTTCCCATTTTCCCTCATCCTATATTTCTGATCATTGTCATGTAGTCCTAGTTTTTTGTTTTTAGTAGACTTCTCTTTATGTTTAAATTAAAAAAATTTTAATAAATTTCCACATGCGTTTTCCAAAGTTATATGATCCAAAATGTATCCCTCCCTTTTTTCCTCCACCCTTCTGGAGCTGGTAAGCAATTCAATCTAGGCTATACATGTAGTATCACTCAAAACATGTTTCCATATTATTCATTTTTGTAAGTGAATAATCTTTTAAAACCCAAACTCCAAAACATATACCAAACAAGCAAATGATAAATCATATGCTTTCATCTGCATTCTGACAGTCCTTTCTCTGGAGGTAGACAGCATTCTTTGTCTCAAGTCCCTCAGAATTGTTCTGGATCATTGTACTGCTGTTAGTGAAGTCTTATCACATTTGGTCATTCCACACTATTGCTGTTACTGTGTATAACGTTCTCCTGGTTCTGCTTATTTTGCTCTGCATCAGTTCATGTAGGTTTTCCCCTTTCTTTCTGAAATCATCCTGTTCATCATTCCTTATAGCACAATAGTATTCCATCACTGTCATAAACCACATTATGTTCAGCCCTTCCCCAATTGTGGGACATCCCTTCAGTCATGGAATCATAGTTAAGCCATTAACAAGCTATGTGCCTTTAAGCAAATTATTTCCCCTCTTTGGATTCCAATTTTCCTCAACTGACTGCAAATTCTCTGACTTAGCATGATATTAATTCCCTGCCTCCCCTGCCCCCCAAACTGAAATAATACTCAATTCCTACTCATCCTTGAAGAACTATTTAAGGCTTTAAGAAATCACATCTGAATGCTAGAAGGAAGATGGCACAGCCGTTTGTTACATGGTGTTTTACTATCTGGGCCACTACTTAAATCAGGATCCTAATAATTGCATCAGACACTTCCCAACAATTTTTCCCCTCCTCCCATCTCATCTGAATAGTAAATAAAGGTGTCACTGGTATTTTTTTTAAAAAACCTCAAATTAGCTTTGGGCTTTGAATTGCAAGAACGTCAAAGAGCTTCCAGATGTTCAGGTTTAAAAAACTGACATGGTTCCCCTCTCTGTCATGTGGACTTTATATAAAGTGAATACAGTAATTTGATTAGTGATGATTTAGTGCAGAGCAAGACAGGCAATCTGCCACTCCTTGCGGTTAGCAGGGCGGCTCTTTTCATCCCCATAACAATTGTCTTTGCATGCTGTTAAGCAATAACTAGAGATGAGTAAGAAAAATTAAATCAAGAGTCAATAACCCTGCCCCTGATCTCACAAAATTCTAAAGCCATAGAATTTTTAGAGTTTGGCTGAGATCTGAGGACTGAGAATGTTAGACCTTAGAACAAAGAAGGTCAGCGTTAGATCAGAGAATATGCACTGTCAAAACAGGAGGCATCTTAGAATATAGAATGTCGCTGGAAAAGACCTTAAAAGCAAGCATGTGAGGGTACATGTAAAAAATAAAGAAGATGAATTTTAAGTTTCATCTACATTATTTCCATTTCTCCATAACCTTAAATTTGAATGAGTAACAAAACAATAAATCAAACCCTGATTTTTGCATTTGCTGATTCTCCAGGGGTAAATGCTCACACTGAAATGTAACAATTGGCAGTTTAGAGTTGTCTCTAGCATACCCTTGCCTTAGAGGTCATCTTAGAGTCTGACCCCTCATTTCACAGACAACTTTTTGTTGTTGTTGAGTTGTTTCAGCTGTGTTCAGCAATTCCTGGCCCTGTTTTGGGGTTTTCTTGGCAAAGATACTGGTGTGGTTTGCCATTTCCTTTTCTGACTCATTTAACAGATAAGGAAACTGAGGCCAACAGGGTTAAGTGATTTGCCCAGGATCACACAGCCAGGAAGTGTCTGAGACTGGATTTGAACTCATGAAGCCAAATCTTTCCCATTTTGAGCTTAGTTAGGCCCAGAGAATTAAAATGATTTGGCCAAAGTCAGAAGATTAGTATATGGCAGAGTTGGCACTAGAATACTAGTCTTTGACTCTGTTGATTATTTTTTTTTATAGTTACAGAAGACTTAAAAGTTTTTAATTGTTTCTTTCTGAATCTAACTTGACAAATAACAACATTTTAAATGACAACACAGTTAGTACCCTATTCTTTCCTATCTTATCCTCAGTTACCCAGAAAAGCTTTGGCATCACTGGGGACTTTTATGAGGCAGGTGTACAACGTACTCTTATAAATTTGGGAGTCACCCTATAAACTACAGAAGTAAACTTATTCCTATTCTGCCTGTTGTGGGAAGTAATGCACTCAGATGACAGTTCTGAAACTCTGCAAATTATCTCTATTGTTTATTATATTTTCCCCAGTATGAAGAACAGGGTCCTTCATGGAGATACTTAATAGTTGAGTGAATGAATGAATGAATAGAAGATGTATTCGCTGGCATATCAGTTCATTGCCATGGCAGGTACACTGAGTTCTGAGCTCTCTGAGGACAGGAACATCTTTGCCTTTCTTTGGATAGTACCTACTACATAGTAAGTGTAGAATAAATATTTGTTGACTTCTTAGTAATTGTGCTTTTCTGCACTGGGTACCAGAAAACTTAGAGCTACATTAAGTGACTAATTATAATGACTAATTAATCTAAAGAGGTTTCTGCTTCCTTTGGATGTCTTGACTTATTTTGTAAGATGTATGATTTATAAGCTGCCTGAAATCCTTTGGAAAGATAGGGCATAAAATAGCTTTACAATTATATCACACATATAAATGTGGAGAGCTGGAAGGATCTCTGAGGTTATCTCATCTAACTGCCTAATTTTATAGTTGAAGAACCAAGGCCCAGAGGCAAAGAAGTGACTTGCCCAAGGTCATGTAAGTAATAAGTGGAAGAACTAGAGGAAGGTGGGTATGAAGAGTTCTCTAACTAGGGAATCTGTGTTCTTTTCATTGAACCACTTTCCTCTCCTACATTATGCCGCTTGGTCTTCAGAACAGGCCTTTGAGAAAGGTAGCATATATGTTATTGTCCCCATTTTGCAAATGGAGGGGAAGAGAGAGGGGGTAGGTGGGAGAGAGAGAGAGTGTGAATCTAACATTCTTCTTGGTTCTAAAGGGAGTAAGTATTCCCATCATTTCTTCTGTCTTTATCATGTTTGCATACTGTCTGCACCATCAGGCTATACGCTCTCTGAAGCAAGGATTGGGTTTTGTCAGTCATTTCCTTTTCTTTGGTCTTCCCAACCCAACACCTAGCATAGTTCCTGGCACATGGGAAGTACTTAATAAATGTTGGCTGACTTGAATCCAAGCAGAAGTTGCCCAAAGCTGGTTTTCAGCTTACTCTAGGAAGGGCTGCTACTGATTGGCAGATGAGTTGCCCCATGTAGGAATAGAATGATAGAAATAAGAGTGAGTTTAAGAGAAGTTGAAGGTTGTCTTTAAGGGGCTAGCACAGGCACATGCTAGGAACTCTGAAGAGAGGATTCTGGAATGCAGGGGGCAAAGGAGGAAGAGTTTGGAAGTCACGACTGTCTTTTCCTTTCCTAATGCTGGAGAGGAAGGAGCCTGCTCTCTGCTGAGCCTTTCTACCCAAACCTGTTTGTGAGAGAAGGGAAACCTTTCAGTTTCTTTGGAGGTATCTTTTCCATGGAAGAAACCCATCTAAAGAAGATCTCTCTATCCTATCAACCCTGCCTGAGAGGAAGTTTTATCCAAAGTCCATTGGTGTGTGGGCTGAGGTCCAGCCTGGGTTGAATTCATTTGATTTGAGTTCACCCTTAGTCAACTTGGAGAAACTATTAACAACCAGATAAACCAGCAAGGGAGGATTTTAGTGTAAGGTAGCATAGAGAGGGTTTGGGGATACTTAGCCAGAAGCAGGAAGTGATAGGGAGCTTCAAGATTTCAAAGAGTCCATCTTGCGATGATATGATAGATCAGTGGTTCCCAAACTTTTTTGGCCTACCTCTCCCTTTCCAGAAAAAATATTACTTAGTGCCCCCTGTCACATACTATCACCGCCCCCTTACAGTTATTCACCATCCCCAAATGCACCTGTGGCCATCACTGCTTCCCTGGATCACTGCAGCACCCACCAGGGGGCGGTGGCTCCCACTTTGGGAATCACTGTGATAGAGGGAAGAGGGAAGTGTTAGAATTTAGAAATTAGGGCATCCTTGTTTCGAAGTCTTCCCTCCTTACCCTTTGCTAATCAATAAATCAGTTACTGTTAGACCAAGAATGTTTGAAAGACTAGTTTGTGCTCTGACCCTAGTGTGGTAAGGCTCAATCTGCCTTACTTCACTAAAGGGGACTGTGATACTTATAACCCAGTTCCCTAGGCTGGAGAGCAACATCTGTACACTTCAGGTATTCTCCATTACTTCACCCATTAGGCTAGTGAGTTCCCTAATACTGGAGGGGTGTTTAAGTAGGGGCTGGATAACCACTCGGGAGGGAGGGGACAGGCGAATTCTTGCTTCAGGTTCAGGCTGAACTGGACAATTTCTGAAGTGCCTGCCAGTGCTTGAGATTAATTCCATGATTTGTCAAAAGCCACAGTGACAACCAGGCGGCAGAATCAAGCCCAGGGCTCTTTCCAGAACACCAATAACAAAGAATCAACTGGGAATAAGATTTTTTTTCCAGAATGCTCAGCAATGGAACTCCCATACTGACAGGTGACCTCAAAGCAGATGACCTCAAAGGAAAGAGAATGGCCAGAAGCTCTTGAACAAGTTTGTTGATGACCAGAAAGCATTTTCAGTTCTACGGAATATGGAACTATCTTCCATACCTTAAATGATTTTGGAAAGAGCCCAGTACATATTGACTTACTGGAAGAGATCAATGGCAACTGTACAGCAAAGATTACACTGTTCAGTGACCCATGCCACATCGGTATCTGCAAGGGAATGAGACAAGGCGATACGATATCCCTGAAGCTCTTGGCTAGCTTTGGAATCACTCTTTGGAAACATAGAGTTTCAAGTGAGAAAATGAACTCAGAAAATGGACAAGGATGATGGAAAACGAATTCATTTTTTCTTTGCTTTTTTCTGTATGATATTGGTCAGTAATCAAAACAGCCAGATGGCACAGTGGAGCAACCAGACTCATCTTCCTGAGTTCAAGTTCAACCTCAGATAACTATTAGCTGTGTAACTGTGGGGAAGTCACTTCACCCTGTTTGCCTCAGTTTCCTCAAATGAGCTAGAGAGGACAATGGCAAATCTCTATCTTTTCCAAGAAAATCTCAAATGGAGTCACAAAAAGTCAGACAGAACTGAAATGACTATACAAGAACAACAACATTGGTCTACAAGCCTGACAAGAACCCTCAGGTTCTGCATCTACCCTTACCGGGGCCAGACTTCTCTTTTAGGGCCCTGATCTTCTGGCCAGGATCTAAACCAGGGAACCCAATAGTGTGTTTACAATAAAGAACAAGCCAACAGCTCTGGTCCATAGTCAAAGGTTCCTTCAGCACGCTCTGTTCACTAATGCCACAGGTTCTGGTTTTCCAACTTTGGATACTTTAAACTTGTCCTGACCATAGCATTTCCTCCGCCTTGCCTACCTTGGCTGACTCCTTTGAAATTCAGCTGCTTGCCTGACTCACTTATGCTCTTTTTCCTTTATCCTTTCCACCCTTCTAAGGGTCAATATGTGGGGGAGAGAGCATTGGGGTAATAATCAGAATACCTAATTCCTAATCCTGTTGCTATCGATTAACCATTTGTGTGGCTGTGAACAAGAC
>NC_058131.1:242472046-242488901 GCF_016433145.1 Gracilinanus agilis
GAGAGAGAGAGAGAGAACAGGAATGGAAAGCAGGAAGACAAAAAGGGAGAAGAAAATAAGGAGGAAAAGAGAGGAAAGCGAATTAGAGGAGGAAGAGAAGAATGGTAGAGAGAGAGGAAAGGAGAAGGAAATGAGAGAAGGAAGTGTGAAAAGAAGAGGGAGAGACAAAGGAGAAAGAGGGAAGGGGAAAAGAAGGCAGAGAGGAGAGAGCAGAGAGAGAGAGGAAGACAAAAGCGGAAGACAAAAGCAATGAGAGAGAAATAAAAGCAGAGTAGAGGAAGAAAGAAAGGTGGGAGAGGAAAGGAGGAGAGATGGAGATGGAGAGGAGGGAAAGGAAAAGAGGAGGGAGGAGGGGGTAGAGAAAAGACAAGCAGAGGGAGCTTGTGACTGACAGGCAGGAGGGTTTGGAGAAAAGAGAGGGAAAGCTGAGAGTGCAGGGGCTGCATTGTCTACTCCCCTTGTAGCCCCACCGCTCCATGAGCTATGCACTTGGCTGATGGGGAGAACATCTCTATCCAGTGTGCATTAATCAGCTGGTTATAAAGCTGTTAGTGAATTTTATTGGACTCTCCAGCTCCATTCCTGGGAAGCATTTTCCTTCCTTGGCCCTCCTCTCCCCTCCCCCAAACCCAAGGAGCTTGTACAGAGCAGAAAAGTGAGCCCTGTGCTAGGAGGCTGATAGGGGTTCTAGCAATCTTGGGAAAGGCACATCATCTCCCTGAGTCACCTTTCTAGAATTTGTAGGGCTCACGGTTTAGACTAGATGATCTCTACAGCCCCTGCTAGGACCGACAAGCTGAATTCTAACATCCTTTTCACCTCTGACACTGAGCCCATGTTTATACAGTGTTTTGCCCTTTGTTATCCGTGGTACTTGGCATACTGAATCTCATTTGACCCTCATAACAATAACTCTTATTTCAAAGCGCTTTCACTGCAGAGACAGACAGGCAGACAGACACAGAGAGAGACAGAGAGAAGTGGCAGAGAGGGAGAGAAGGGAGAGAGGGGCAGGGCAAGGGAGAGAAGGAATATACTATTAAAAAGAAGAAAAAAGAAAAGAAATCCAGCCAGGGAAGGGCATGGTTATTTACATTTAAGCCTAAAGCTTGATAAAAGAGATTTCCAACATTATAGAATCAGTAGCTTCAATGAATGCAGAAGCACTAATTGTCCACTTAATAACCCTTTTCCGTTTAATAGCATTTACAGCTGCTAGGATAGAAAAGGTGTTGGAATAGACCCTGGAGAAAGCCAAGGCATGCACTCATCAGCAGCACACATGTCCACGAGCAACTGTAGACACACACACACACACACACACACACACACACACACACACACACACACGAATAGCGAGTCAAGCCAAGTCAAGCATTATTAACATGTCAGCCAGCCAGCAGGGTGGTCACTGCTGCTGGCTGCTCATCGAGAGAGACCTGTTTGATCCTGCGAAGTAGAGGTATGTTCAGAGTCCTTAGGGTGAACACTGGCACCGGGCCACCTTTTCTCCATGGCAACCTCGTCTTGCTTAATATCTGTTTGTAAGTTTAAAAGCTTTGGGGCTTACGAGATATCTCGCTTTAATTCATGCAGATCAACTGTTCACCATTTAATACACCCACTGTTATGTGAGTCAGCGAGGCACAAAATTGGCGTCTGCTACATTAAAAAAAAAAAAAAAAGTTTGACTCCATGGCTGGGATTGGAGGGTGGGGGGAGATGAAGAGCATGAAAAATTCAACAACCAGTAATTGAATTACAGTTGTTGACTGCTTTAGAACTGCTTAAAATGGTATATTAATCCCAGAGATATATTACAGACAATGCATTCCAAATTATATACACAGATAAAACGTGGGATGAAAAGCAAAAGGCGGCATTTTCACCTTGTATACAATCCCCCAGGCAGTCCTTAAATCACTGGTGAGTCAAGAGACTACTCTACAGGTGAGAGAGGAGCAAGGCAGACTTGATCATGGCTGGCTACAGGGCATTCCCCAATGACCAGGCACAACCCAAGAATTCCATTTGCCAAGGCTCCAAAGCTACATAGTTAAGTCAATCAATTCAATACAATAAACATTTCTTTTCTGTATATGTTCTAACACATCAGTGAGACCACAGATGCATGGAAATTTCCCATTCCTTGATTTCATGATAGGACAATGTAGCTGCTACCTCCTGTATGAGAGACCTTTGCAGATCCTCTGGTTATTAGCTCTATCTCTCTTTTGATGGAACTTTTTCTTTGTTCTTTGCAGGTTCTAAAATCAATGTCTCTTTCCAAATTTTGTGTTCATCACTCCGCTGTCAGTAATTGAGGTAACATTCTTCATCATAGATCCTCTGGAAATATGGTTGGTTATTGAACTAATCTGGATTCTTACTTTTAAAGTTTTTATTTATAATGGTACTGACTTTGTATAAATTGTTCTCCAAGTTCTGTTTACCTGATTTTGTGACAGTTCATACTACCTAGGATCCTCTGAAACGTACTCGACATTTTTAATGGCTCAATAATATTCCATTACATCATATACCACAGTTTCCTCAATTGTTTAAAAGGCAATCTAAGACCTCTCTTCATAATCTAGTCCCTTCTTTTCTCTTTCTAATCGTGTAAGCCCATTTTGGGAATTAGGAAATTTGTTTTGTTGCCTCTCCAGTATTACCTTCATTCTTACTCTTCCTTGCTTCACCTCACCATCCCATTCTTGACTTCTTTCATGATGCATTTGCTATATTTCTATACTATACTCTGTTTATGTTCAAATATCTTTTATGTGTTTCTTTTTTTCCCCAGCCATTTCTCTTATTCATTGCATTTGTGTTATTTCCAGTTATTTTGCCATAATAAACAAAACTTCCATGAATATTTTCATACAAACTCAGATTTTTTATCTTTTTGATAATGATCCTAATAATGGGATATCAATGAATATGAATAGCTTTACAATTCTTAATATATATTTCCATCTTGTTTTCTAAAAAAAATTTTTTTTCAGCTGCTCTAGCAATGTAACAATAGGTCTGCTTTTCCATGTTTCTCTCAGCATTTAATTTGATCATTTCAGCCTGTCTGGTTCTCAGTTAACACATATTTCCAGAACTAATTTTGCTAGTTTGGTCTCTAGGCATCATCTGTTGCCAGGACCATTCTCTTTCCAAAACAGGTCTTTTCAGTTTGGTCATATCCAGTGAAACTGTTGTTCCAGTGCCACAACCCCTCAAGGATGCAGAATTACCTCCATAGTATGATAAGTGTTAAGATAAGACTTTTGCAGAATATTTATACTCTCTAAGCCATTATGTGTATGCCCAGGCTTAGATTACTAACTTCATGCAGCAGATATCTATCTTATTTATCTTATCTAAAGTTCTATTCATCTCCTTAACTTCTTTCTTATTTATTTTTTTGTTTAGATTTGTCTAGTCCTGAAAGGAGAAAATTAAAGTCTGATGCTATTATTATTTTGTTATCTATTTCCATCTGTCTCTCATTTAATTTTTCCTTTAAAAATTTGGTGTTATAACACTTGGTACATACGGGTCCAATATTGATAATGGTTCATTATCTATAGTAATCCTTCTACTCCAAGAAAATAAAGTTACTCTATGCATCCCTTCCAATTTTATTCATTTTAGCCTCTTTTCATTTGTTTCCAAAGAAAGTGAGGTTCCTCTGATGTCTACTCATCTCATTCCTTCTTCCACTTTTGCTCAGTATATTCCTTTTACTCTGATTTTTCATTCCCCTCTTAGAACCATCAGAATAGAACCAATCCAAACCCTGGCCCTCTAGTATTTTTATTTAACTCCTTCAATACCTTTGAAAACATTACAGTTCTGAAAAAAACCCTTGTTTCTTCTCCTCATATTAGGATGTTAGCATGACAGCTCCTCTCAATTGGTTGTACCTATTGGAACTTTTGTTCCAGTGCCACAACCCCTCAGGGGTGCAAGATTACCTCCATAGTATGATGCTCAAATAAATTTACTTTCTGGTGATTCTCTATGCTCTTGTGATTGTACATTAACATTCCTATTCTGCTATAGGCTTTTCATTAGAATTATTTGAAAAAAGCTCTAATCCATATATAATTTCATTTTTCCCTCTGTAGGATTATACTCAGTTTTGTAAATCAAGTTGTTCTTTTTTTTTTTTTATAGGATACACCTTTAATGACATGTTATAGACTAATCTCTGATTATACTTTTTTTTTTTACAACCTTTAACTTCTGAGTATTGGCTTATAGATGGAAGAGTGGTAAGGGTGGGCAATGGGGGTCAAGTGACTTGCCCAGGGTCACACAGCTGGGAAGTGTCTGAGGCTGGATTTGAACCAAGGACCTCCTGTCTCTAGGCCTGACTCTCAATCCACTGAGCTACCCAGCTGCCCCCTTGTTCTTTTTTATAAGACAAGATCTTTTGTCTTATTGTATTATATTCCAAATTCTTCTCTTATTTATAGTAAATGTTAACATGTCCTGATACTTAAACTGCATCTTCCTGAATGCTTGTTGTATATTTTCTTTGTTTTGGAAGCCCTGGATTTTGGCTCTACCATTCCTGGATCCTTTTCTTTTTGGGTTTCTTTCAGGAGGTGGTTCTAAGAGATATCAGCAGCTTGTACTTCTGATTCTTGAAATATAGTTTCCAGACTTATTTTTCTTTAAAATATGGTTTCCAGGGAGTCTGGTGATTCTTAAATTATCTTTCTATGACTTGTTCTCTAGTTCTGTTTGAAAATATCAGGTATCTTACATTTTATTCTCTTTTTTTTCAATCTTTTGATATTGTTCTAATACTTCTTGCTTTTTCATGGAGGCACTCATTTCAGTTTTGTTTATTCTGGTTTTCAGGGAGTCCATCTCTTGGGTCATATTCACCAATTTTCATCTCTAGCCATTTATTTTCCATTCAGTTCTATCAGAGACTGTTTTTCATTTTTCTCTCTTGCTTCAGTTTTTCTAGGTAATTATACATTCCTTATAGAAACTCCATTAATTTCTGTTTGCACTTGTTACAGTTACTCTCTCATCCTTTTTGAAGAGATTTAGATCTACAATAATTTTTATACCATTCATTATTTTCTTTGACTTGCATATCTCTCCATCTTTAATTATTGAATTGGGGTTTGTACCAAGACTAGGCTCCACTTCTTGCCATACTTTGGGGTTAGGTTGTTAGCCTTCCCTGGTCTCACTTTGACCTGAGTGCCTGGGCTGACCTCCACTTCCTAGGGTCTTTTTGATTGTTCTTTGCACATGACACTCCTTCCATCTCTATACTTTGCAGTGGCTGACTTCATTCCTCCTTACCTCAGCCTCTAAAGAATTCCTAGTTTCCTCCAAGTTTCAGATCAAGAATCAGTTTCTGTATGAAGCCATTCTAACCTCCCCCTTCCCCAGTTGCAAGTACCTTCCCCATCAAAAAAACTTATCTTGTGGCAGTTTTGTATATGCCTATATTATTTTTTATGCTATATTGATTCATCTCACTGGACCATAAACCATTCAAGAGCAAGGACTATGTTAGTTTGATCACTCTATCTCCAGGGCTTATCAATATGTACACAGTAGAAGTCTAATAAATGCTTGTGGATTGATTTTTTTACTTAGACTTCCATATCTGAGATTATATGTTTAGTTTGAGTGAAGAAATAACTCACATTTATATAGTGCTTCAATGTTTACAGCATTAATCTGTCAAACTTGAGTCTTCCTATTGGAAGATCATCTTGAGAAAGAACTATTATCTAATTTATTTATTAAATAATTTTTTACCAAGCATCTATTATATGCTAGATGCTGAGGTATATTCAACTCTAATAATTCAACTATTAAGCACCTCCTAGGAGAAAAGCATTGTGTTAATTAAGATATTAGGAAATAGAGCCTGCCCCTAAGGAGTTTATGTTCTAAGAGAGGGACGTAATGTGCTCATATAGAAGTAAATACAAAGTATAGGCAAAATAATAGTGAGTAATTTAAGTAGGAGAGAGCACTAATGGGTGGAGAGAAGATGATCAGGAAAAACCTAGGACAGGAGTACCTGAGCAGTGCTTTGAAGTTCATTCTAAGAATACAGCCATGAAGAGAAAGTGTATTCTTGGACAGGGCCCAGAGCTAGGAGATGAGGTAGAAGAAGTTTAAGATATGACTCTGAGAGAGCAGATAAGTCAAACAAATTTGTTGTTGTTGGTTACTTAATCATTTCAGTCATGTCCAAATATTCATGACCCTTTCTGGGGTTTTCTTGGCAAAGATACTGGAGTGGTTTGCCATTTTCTTCTCCAACTCATTTTACAGATGAGGAAACTGAGACAAACAGAGTGAGGTAATTAGCTCAAGGTCACACAACTAGTAAGAGTCTGAGGCTAGATTTGAACCCAGTCTTCCTGACTCCAGGCCTGGCTCTCTATCTGATCCATCACCTAGCTGTCCCATAAACAAGCAAGTGCCATTATTTCCCTTTTGTAACCCCAGTGCCTACCTGAGGATCTAGCACATAATGATGAAATTTCAGATTCATCAAAGGACCAATGCCTGTTCTCAGTTCTGTCCTTCTAGCTGCCAGATCTCTTTCTTTCTCTCACCCCCTTCTATCAATTTGCATAGATTTTGTCTGTACCCACATGTGTATCCTTTGATAAATTCCCATTTGTCCTTTGATAAAATGCTTCCTTTGATAAAATGCCCATTTGTTGATAACAGAAAGTGCTTTGCTTCTGTCTTTGTGTCTCTGGTGCCTAGTACAGTGGCTGTCACATCAGGGGTATTTAATGGTGCTTGGTGATTGATTAGTGAGTATCAAATAAATGTTTGTTAAAATGAAATTAATTTTCTCCTCCAAGGTAATTCTGTTCAAGATCATTACCGTGTATGTATAGTCAGCTAGGACTATAATAGCAGGAGGGCAGAAGAGAGAGAGAAATTACTTCCATTTGAGAGAGGCAGAGGTAGGGAAGGTTCCATGGAGGAGGCAGGAGAGGATAGACTTTGAAGGATGAAGAGAAATAATGCCTGACCTGGTCAATCCCTTAGCCTCTAAGCAGAACTGTCTTTACTTAGAATTATTCAAGAGTATGGTCTCTGGGTTAAGCAGACAGAAAATAAAGATGTACAAAGTCCATGAATGTTTGATGACAAATTAAGTAGGAGATAGCCTATTAGTTATACTGAGCTTTTGAGAATATTTACATTTTTGTGCCTCCCTGTAAAAATTAGAGCTTATGGGTCAGCTGGGGGTTTCAGTGGATGGAAAGCTGGCCTGGATTTGGGAGGTCCTGGGTTCAAATTTGACTTCAGACACTCCCTAGTGATGTGGCCCTGGGCTAGCCACTTAACCTCCATTGCTTAGCCCTTACTGCTCTTCTGCCTTGGAACCAACTGGTTCCAAGATGGAAGATAAGGGCTTAAAAAATTATAGCTCACATTTATCAGCATATAGTACTTTGAAAGGACAAAAATGTGTAGTGGTCTGCATAACAGACTGACTTCCTCTAAGCGGTATTCAGTAACAGGGCGGGAGGCACACTTCAGGTCCATGGTGCTGATGATGGGCCACCGGGCTTTGGAAAGGGATAAATGGTAATAAAAGGAAGGAGCTAGAGACCAGATGGGAGAGGACCATACAAAGTTCAGCTGGTTAGCTAATGCCAAGATTTATAGGAGAGGAAACTGAGACCAGAGCAAGGGTGGATTAGGAAAGGTAGTCTGGGAGAGTACGACTGGAGGTCTGGGTGAAGAGAAGGAGCAGATTTAGTACAAATGAGAAGCAGAGAAAAGTACGAAGAGGTCATTTCATTCATTCATTCATTCATTCATTCATTCATTCATTCATCACACATTTATTAAATTGCTTTCTCTTTCACTGGAGACACAAAGACCAAAGAAAAATAATTCTTGCCCTCAGTGAGTTTACCTTCTATTGGGGAAAGGAGTAGGAGAGAATAACACGAACTCACATAAGTAAACACACAATATATTCAAAGTAATTAGGGGGAAGGGGCCACCGACTTTGGTGAATTAAAGAGAGGCTTATTTCCTGTAGGAGGTGGCACTTGAGTCTGAGCTTGATGAAAGTTAAGGATTTTCCAAGGTGGAGGGAAGGAGGGAGTGCTGACTCTCTGGGTCTGGTAGAGAATCATGGAGATGAGAGCTGGAGTGCCATATCCTGGGAATGACAGGAGTGCCTGCCCACAGGACACAGGGGGAGTGAACGATGTGCCATAGGCGGAAGGCGGAACACTTGTAGTCATGATAAAATCTGGGAGATGGCCGTGCCTGTGTGTGGTTGAGGTGGAGCAGATGGGAGTGGTTTGCCACAGGGAGTATTTGAGGGAATATTAACATATATATTGGAGTCCTCTGAGAAGAATAGGAAACGTAGAAGAGGCAAGTCTAGAACCTCATGAGAAAGGTGAGAACATACCTTGGAGGCAGGTAGATAAGGAGAAACTAATATTTGAATAAAATGATCTATGGGGTGGAAGGAACAGTAGGAAATGCCTAGCCTTCTTTATGGACCCAATCAATTGACCATCAAGCACTTACTAAGCACTTTGGCCTCACACAAATGTAACCCTGGACAAGTCACTTCACTCTGTTTGCCTCAGTTTCCTCATCTCTCAAATGAGCTGGAGAAGGAAATGGCAAACCACTCTAGTATCTGTTGCCAAGGAAACCCCAAATGGAGTCATGAAGAGTCAGACATGACTGAAAAACAAGCTAGCAAGAAACTCCATAGGCACTGGGCATACAAGATGAAAAAGTGAAACTGTCCCTGTCTGGAAGGAGCAGGGGGAGTGTGTGAGTGTGTGTGTGTGTGTGTGTGAGTGTGAGAGTGTGAGTGTGTGTGAGCATGAGTGTGAGTGTGAGAGTGTGAGAGAGTGTGTGTGAGTGTGTGTTTGTGTGAATGTGAGTGTGAGTATATGTTTGTGAGAGAGTGAGAGTGTGTGAGAGTGTGTGTTTGTGTGTGTGTGTTGATATCAGACAAGGTGCATTCTGTATTAAAGAGGGTAGCCGGGGATAAAGTGCTTTGTTTTTTGCTTTTCCTTAAGGGTTGACAGGAGAGGTTAAATCCATGATTTCAGGAAGATAGAAAGCATGAGAAAGGAAGAGGTCTAATATGCAGCAGTCTATTAACTAGAGAACAGAGTTTCAGAGGATTCAATGGAAGGAAAGGGCAGAGCAGGAGAGGTGGGGCTGAGGAAGTTGGGAAAAGGAGGAAAGGAGGAAAGTTTTAACTTAAGCAACCTTTGCCTCTAGATTCAGAAGAATTCAGAGGAGAAAGTGTGCTGGCTACAGGAAAGTAAGTTGTCACACCTTCCCCAGAAAAAGGGGAGCTTTGCTTCAGGTCTTGACTGTGAAGTTAATTTTTTTGGCTGGAAAGGAAGGGAGGAGTTTCTCCCAGGGGCCAAGTGGAAGGCACCAAAGCTCTGGCCAGAGGCCAGACGAGGAGATCCGATAGCAAGGGAATTATATGGAGGGCTGGGTGTCCAGAGGTCTGATGTCTGGGCCTTTCCTTGCTAATAACACACTCACATCCTCTCTGGCCTGGCCCGGCCCTAGCTCCTTTCCTGAGTTAGAAAGGTGGAGCTGAATTTCAAGTTTTGATGCTGGGCAAATAGGGGAGACCAGATGACCGAATGGTAAGAGGGCAGTGCAGGAGGCTGGATGGCAAAAGACAGCAAGAGACCTGCCTGCCTGCACTTTTGAGGCTTTGATGGCTGGGGATCGGGTCCTTCTGATTTCACATTCAGTGTCCTTGTCCTACCACACTTTTCTTGGACAACCCAAGTTGGGAATGCTTCATTTCTGCTCATGGTGCCTTGTCGACAAATGCCATATTGGTTCGAAGGTAGGCTGCCCCTACTAAAAAAATGAAAAATCATAACTCTGAGTTTTTAAAATGTCTTAATATGACACATGTAAAACTCAGTGGAATTGCATGGGAGGGGGGTGGGAAGAGGGGAGGGAAAGAATACAAATCATGTAACCATGGAAAAATTTTCATAATTAATAAAATAAAAATAAATTTAAAAAATTTTAAATGTCATGACAATGAAAGCTAAATTCTTGAATGGTTTAGGAAAACAGTAGACTTGGGGCAGTTGTGCTCTGAGTCTAGGTTGGGGAAGCTCCTTCCTGTCTTAGGTGTTGTGGGAGGAACTGTCCTCATCTGGTTTGGGAGAGTGCTCACCTAAGGAATTAGAAGGCTCCAACAAATCTTAGAAAATAAAGATCTATTTTAGGAGAAAAGATGAAATGTGTGGGAGGCAATGTGGAGGTTGCTTCTCTGAAGGAAAAAAGGATCGGGCTTATATGTGTTTTACAGGAGAGACAGTTACATGACATACGAGGGGTCTGCAGAAAGGTGGGTGGGAGGGTCCGGTGTGCCTAAGGTTGCAACGTTGTCTGTTAATGAGATATGTAGATCTCAAACATATGGAACGCACATGCCCTCTTTGTCTATCAGTGTTTGTCAGGGATGGTGTGCTCTGGCGTGCTGCATTCCTGAGCTTAGAAGCTCTAGGAGTCCTTCATGTGTCCCCTAGAATATCTCAGTTTCCTGCCTCCTATTCCATTAGGGATTTCACCCAGAACCTGAGGTGGCAATGAGCAGGAACTAGGAGTCATATGGGAAAGGAAGAAGCATTTATTCAGTGCCTGCTAGTAAGTATGGAAGATCAGATTTGAATTCAGGCTTCCTGATTCCAGATCCAGTTTTCTATCCACTTGAAGGGACCATTTAGTTCCACCCCTTCATTTTATGGATGAGGGACTGAGGTCCAGAGAGCTTAAGTCATTTCACATAGTCAGTAGTTGTGTCTTCTTATCTTCCAGAGCTCAATGGAAAGCATATTAATAAATGTCCCAGATTACCTGAGAAGCAAAGGTCCTAAAAGAATGCTCTTTTATATTTCACTCTTCTTAAAAGGTGGACAGTTGAGAGACAATTCAATGTCCTTGATGCAAAGGGAAGCCTGGCAAAATCTTCCAGTTCTTCTGGAAAACCAGTCTGTGGAACCCACCCAGCCACTGCTGCTTCCCAGGGCTCCTACTGTGTGTTATTAATTGCTGCTGTGTGTGTAGTAAAGCCTGCTGTTTATCACAATTATCCTAAGTGGTGATTCCTGCTGTATTTTGAGAACCAACAACATGTTGTTGAATGACTGTTTGGCAAATAATACAATATGTTAGCACTGGAGAGTGGGAGCACTCACTGTGGCTCTCTATAGGGTTTGAAATCTTCACATCAATCAGGGGGGGAAATCAAGGGAAAGACTTGCAGATGGAATACTCAGAGTCACAAGGTTTGAAGTGAACCCAGGATTTATGAATGCATGAGTGAGTAAAAAACCATTTTCTTAAGTGCTTATTATGTGCCCTGAATGGAAATAGAAAAGCAAAGAGAGTGCTTGCCTTTGAGGAGTTTATGTTCTACTACTGGGTGACAACTCATACAGAGGAATGGTGGCCAGGAAAGGTGGTTCTGGTTTGGAAAATTATAGAAGGGGATAGTAGATCGACTGGACCGCTATTACGTTTTCCAGTGGCAATGGCACCATTGCTTTGATTATGGTTCCAGAACTAGAAAGGGGAAAGGGCATAGATGATACATGTGGTGGTGAAACTGCTGCAAAGAAGATGGCCAAGGAGTAAAGGGAAACCTGACTGGGGCTTCCATAGTAAACCAGGTGAGGCACTCACCACTCAACAATGTATGCCTAGAAATGACTGCCTAGTTACTGCCTTCATACCTCTGAAATATGGGCATCACTTGCTATTCTGTGGGCAATGGGCCGGGAATCATCTCCAACCTCAGGGCAGACTCCAGTCTTAACTTCTGGGTATTTCTCAGCTTCTGCCATATTTGAATAAGGCTATGGAACAGAAAACCAAGTTTGTGTCCAGGTTACTCCAGGGGGGCATAGTCATAAGAATAATCCCTTCTTCCTCCTGGGATCCTGAGCTTTAGGGATTCAAATGGACTGGAGGGCCTTGGATAAAAGGAGTTCCATATATATTCTACTCCCTTGAGATGAGGGATAGAACTGTTAACAAATATTGGTTTAATCTGGCCCCAGAGATTCAATCACCAGGAATTTGCTGAGCCAGACAACTGGTCAGAACTTCCTGTCCCCAACCCACCCTCAAGGAAGCAGTACAGCAATAAGAACACTGGTTTTGAAGTCAGTGGATCTAAATTCAAGTCCTTCTCTGTCTGTTCTGTGTGACCTTCTCTTCTCTTCCCTAGACTTCAGTTTTCTCATTTGTAAAATGAAGGAGTTGGACTTGGTGATCCTTAAGGTCCGTTCCATCATTAAATCTATTATCCCTCAGCCCCTTTTGTTTTGAATGACAAATGGGAGAAACTGTTGACCAACTGCTCCTAGACCCAGTTAATAACCAGCAAACACTCAGCTCCTGGGAGCACTCTTGATTCTTGTGGTTCACAGTTGCTTTCTGGAAAAGTGAAAATCCTTTTCCTTTCTTCTCTCTCCCCAAACTTTCATCTCCTAACAATCAGCCATAATATCCCCTAGATCCAGGCTTCATTTGTCCATTCCTTTGGGCCCCCTAAAACTCTGTTCTACTATTAACAAACCCCTCTGTTCTCTTCTTCCATTGGTCAACAGAAGCCTGAAGCTCTTCAGAAGTCACTACTTGACTGGGTACCCTTTCCACGATGGGCTTTTTCTTCTCTCCTGCCTTGGACTAGACTCTCTCTAATCCACAAAGCTGCCAGTTATTCTACTTAAGGAACAATGGCAGTGGCACTTCCCTGCTCAAAAAAGCTTTAACACCTCCCTTTTACCTTTAGTACAAAGTATGAACTTCACATATTGGTTTTTGGCATGATGTATAAAGCATATAGTATGAGCCATTTTCCCTTTTCTGGTCTCCGACTTCATTACCTACAAAAAATGGTCTCCACTAGTTCTGACATTCTATACTTTTGTCTAAGGCCTGACCCAGTTCTAACATTCCATGAGTCTTTCCAGTTCCACCCAATCTTATTGTTCCTCACCACAGACTTTCAGGACCTTCTGCCTGCTGGTATACCTCAAGGGTCATTCCACTTGTCTATCCTCACTTTCCTACCTTCACAGTCTTTTATTTTTTAGTTTAAAATACATATTTTTTTCATATAACTATCACATACAATGAAGCTAAATGTAGAGGAAGCACAAAAGGGCAAAAACAAATTCGTGTGTGGAGGAAGTACTCTTCATCTATAGTTCTCAGTGTCTTTGAAAATTAGATTATTTCAAGTGTCTTTTCCACAGTCTAGACCCCATCGTTGACTTACTCATTTACACATTGTCTTCCACCTTCAAATCTCTGCTCCCTTGTCTTACCCCTATTTAGGTCCTGAAAATGTTCATCTCTGGGTCACCTCTACCATGTTTCTTCTCTCCCATTTCCATGCTGCTGAAGGAAGTTCTGCAACTGTTTCAATTAGATCTACTGCAGTTCATGTTCTTTAATGGCAGCTGGGTCTTGAATTCTGTAGGTGATCTTTTTATTCTTCCCTGATTGATTCTCTATCACATTTATCTCATTGGACATTCTAAATCTTTGCCCCTTTCCTTAAGTCCCCTATCCCACCCTCATCTAAGGAAGCAATCACCTCTTGTTTTACTAAGAACACTGAGGCTATCATGAGTTCCAGATCTCCATTTCCTATCTCAAAATCTATTTACATTTTCATCCATTGTTGTCACCTTCCCCTTAGTCTTTAAGGAAAAGGTGACTTTTCCCCTAATAAAGGCCGATCTCTTTGTGCCCTTAGTCCCATCTACTCCTATCTTCTTCAAGAGCTTAACCCATCAATCATTCCCTATCATTTTTAAACCCTTACCTTCTCTCTTAGAATCAATACTGTGTGTTGGTTCCAATGCAGAAGAGTGGTAAAGGCTAGGTAATGGGGTTTGAGTGACTTGCCCAGGGTCATACAGCTAGGAAGTGTCTGAGGCCAGATTTGAACCCAGGACCTCCTGTCTCTAGGCTTGGCTCTCCATCCACTGAGCCACCTAGCTGCATCTCCCCCCATCTTTTTTGCATCTTTAATCTCTCCCTTTCTGTTGGATCCTTCTTGGACAAATGCAAATACATCCAGGTTTTCCTAATCCTTAAAAAATCTTTTACTTGATTCAGTCATAACCTATTACCCTATACCCCTGCTTCTATTACTTTCTGTACCTTCATTTCCCAACTCCTAGAAAGATCTTTGATACTTACAATTCTTCTCCAATCACTCCCCTTTCTGATGTGACATCACACTTTCCGACTTTACACCTCTACTGAAACTACTCCCTTCTAGGGTTATCAAAGATCTCTTAATCTCAGAGTCCAAAGGCTTTTTCATAGTCACCCTCCTTAAATTCTTCTCTGTGACTTAAAAACAAAAAACAAAACCCAATAAACCCAATGCTTACCTTCTGTCTTGGTATTAGTTCTAAGAAAGACATGTACAAGGGCTAGGCAATTGGGGATAAAATGACTCACTCAGGGTAATATAGGAAGTATCTAAGGCCAGATGTGAACCCCGGCCCTCTGGACTCCAGGCATGGTGCTCTAACAGCTGTGCTACCTAGCTGCCTCTTCTCTATGACTTTTGATATTACAGATCTCCATTTTCTCCTGGATATTCTTTTCTCTCTCCGTTTCCATGACATTTTCCTTTCCTAGGTTCCCTTTTCTCCTTTGTTTGCCCAGCATCCACCTTTCATCCCATAAGCATAAGTGCCACTCAAAGCTTTGTCCTCAGTGAGGTTTTTTTTCCCCTACTCTCTTAGAGATCTCATTATCTTTATATATGCACAATTATTATCTCTATAAAGTCAATGCTCTTTTCTCCTAAATACCCATCTTGCATTGCCACTGACTTGTTTCCACTTGGATTTCTCATCTCAAATAAAACACGATCAGCATTATCCCCCATCAGTCTACTACTCCTCCATGCTTCTTTATTTATAGCTAGGATGTTATCATCCCCTGTCACCCAGATCACATAATATATTTTAAAAAACTCTTACCTTTCATCTTAGAATCAATACTGCGTATTGGTTCTAAAGCAGAAGAATGGCAAGGACTAGACAACAGGAATTAAATGACTTGTCCAGAGTCTTACAGCTAGGACTTGTCTGAGGTCTGACTTGAACCCAGGATCTCTCATCTTTGGACCTGGTTCTCAATTCACTGAGCCACTTAGCTGTCCCCCCAGGTCATATAATCTTTGATGCTTCCCGCTCTCTCTTTCTTTCTTTCTCTTCCTCATTCTCCCCCTTCTCCTTCCTTCTCAGCCTTTTCCCTCCGCCCCCCTTCTCCTTTACAATCCTGATTCCCAATCAACTGCCAAGTCTGGTCAGTTCTACCTCTTTAACCCTTTTTGCATCCATCCCTTTCTCTCCACTAACATCAATTACTCCACTATTGAGACAAACTGCTTCTTACCAGAACTATTGTAATAACATTATAATCCGTCTCTCTGATCCACTTACTCTCTCTCCAATCCACAAAGCTGTCAAACAGATCTGCTTAAGAAATAAGTATGACTGTGTCACTCCTCTACTCAAAAAGTTTCCGTGGCTCCCTTTTGCCTTTAGGACAAAGTTTGAACTTCTCAAATGGCATTTAGCACAAGGCATAATGCATATAGCATGAGTGGAAGTAAACAGATAGTGTCACCTTAGGCAAGCCATTTTCCTTTTTCTGGTCTCCAATTTCATTACCTACAAAAAAGAGAGGCTAGTCCTGGATGGCCTCTACTGGTCCTGCCATTCCACACTCTTATCTAAGGTCCAACCCAGTTCTAACCTTTTATGAGTCTATGAAACACAATTTCACCCAATCTATATTATTCCCCTAAGACTCAGAGCTCACTAACACCATTACCTAGTAGAGCATAGATTAACTTTGTATGTGGACTTTGTAGCAAAGAGAAAAGGACATTTCAACTTGGGAAATACTATATGACAGGCCCAGATTAGTTGCCATGACACAAAGTGGTACCACTTACATGTACATCTCTGCCACTTTTTTTTTTTTGCAGTCAGATATAACCTCTCCCTAGTAGCAGGCACCATTCTCAGAAGCTACCTAATTGGTCCCTCTTGTGCGCAGAATAGCACGTCTCCAAGGAAGTCTTTATAGCTATGTCTTCCACATTTACAATCTCAAATCTACCCTTAGTCCCTGAACTGAAAAAGACAAAGTGTGGGATCTGATAACAGGCCAAAAGCATCTTGTCTAAGAACCTTCTTCCTCTCAATTTTCAAAGGAATTCCCTAGGTATAATCATTTCTCTGAAGAGGCACTGAAAGGTTTATCTGATAGAGAATGAAGAGACCAAATTCACATCACAAGGACATGGAGTGATTCATTCTTCTGAAAGGTCAGGAATAAGCTGAGTTAGTTTGGAAAGAAACTAATTCACTGAACTCATATTTACTTAGTACCTACTATGTGCAAGTCATAGAAGTTAAAACGATGGAAAATGAAAATGTAGTAACTGTTGCACCCCCAGAGATGAAATACACATAGAAGGTTTTAGACAAGATGAAATTATCCATTCCCTACTTTTAACTTTTCTTCTCCCAGATATATTTTGTTAAAGAAAAAAATAAATTTGAGTCATAAAGTAGAGCTGCTACAAATGAGAGGATTCATTTTTTAATAGTTATTTTAAGATTTACAAAGTATTTCCCATTTTTGTGATGTGTCTAGTCTCTTTGTTCTCCGGCCCTGCTCCTTCCTTCCTTCCTTCCTTCCTTCCTTCCTTCCTTCCTTCCTTCTTCCTTCCTTCCTTCCTTCCTTCTTCCTTCCTTCCTTCCTTCTT
>NC_058131.1:242498897-242507548 GCF_016433145.1 Gracilinanus agilis
ATCAAGCCATTCCCCAATTGATAAATGGGCAAGAGACATGAATAGGCAATTTTCAGGTAAAGAAATCAAAAGTATCAATAAGCACATGAGAAAGTGTTCCAAATCTCTAATAATTAGAGAAATGCAAATCAAAACAACTCTGAGGTATCACCTCACACCTAGCAGATTGGCTAAAATGAAAGAAGGGGAGAGTAATGAATGTTGGAGGGGATGTGGCAAAATTGGGACATTAATGCATTGCTGGTGGAGCTGTGAACTAATCCAGCCATTCTGGATGGCAATTTGGAATCATGCTCAAAGGGCTATAAAAGAATGCCTGCCCTTTGATCCAGCCATAGCATTGCTGGGTTTGTACCCCAAAGAGATCATAGATAAACAGACTTGTACGAAAATATTTATAGCTGCGCTTTTTGTGGTGGCAACAAATTGGAAAAGGAGGGTATGTCCTTCAATTGGGGAATGGCTGAACAAACTGTGGTATATGCGGGTGATGGAATACTATTGTGCTAAAAGGAATAATAAACTGGAGGAGTTCCAGGCGAACTGGAGAGACCTCCGGGAACTGATGCAGAGCGAAAGGAGCAGAGCCAGAAGAACTCTATACACAGAGACTGATATACTGTGGTAAAATTGAATGTAATGGACCTCTGTACCAGCAGCAATACAATGACCCAGGACAATTCTGAGGGATTTATGGTAAAGAATGCTGCCCACATTCAAATGAAGGACTGCAGGAGAGGAAACATATAAGAAAAACAACTGCTTGAACGCATGGGTCGGGGTGGACATGATTGAGGGTGTGGATTTGAAACTACCACACCAATGCAACTACCAACAATTTGGAAATTGGTCTTGATCAAGGACACATGACAAAACTAGTGGAAATGTGCATCGGCCATGGTTGGGGGGAGTGCGGGGGGTGAAGTGGAAAGTAGGAGCATGAATCATGTAACCATGTTAAAAATGAATATTAATCAATGTTTGGAAAAAAAAAAGATAAGACTGCATACTTAGATAAGTATGGCGCTTTTAGTCTTGACTTTATTTGTCCAGGTGCCTATAATCCTGGAAGACAGAACTCAATAAGTGAGCATCTCCATAAAAATATTTCCTCTCCCAGAATTATCCCTACTAATTGATGGTTGGAATTTGGCCATTGTCTTGGTACTTATACCTTTACTCTTTAGACTTTAATGGGTTATGTATGATCTGTTACCCCTTCATAGCTGTGTTCTTTGTTTGAAATCAGTATATAATAAACTCCCAAGCCCACAGAATTTGGAACAGCATGGGCTAACCACTAGTCTAGTTGTTCTCATTTTCTTTCTCCTGCTTTAACCATCCTATGCCACCACGCTGCTCAGGACCCCAAAAAATCATATAGAGGCATGGCTCCCTATAACAGCCCAAATCTGGAGCTTCCAGGTCAAAGGAAAAAAATACTTCAATGAGTCAGAAAGAAAGAGTTCAAGGACTGATGAGCCAGTCAAGATCACCCAAGACCTCAAAGCTTCTATAACAAATGAAGGTGATGTTGGAATATAATATTCCAAAAGGCAAAAGATATAAGCTTACAATTGAAACTTCTTTCTACAAAGTTTCCAGTGATTTCTTAATGACCAGACCTAATGATCTTTTCTTAATTCATATCTATCTTGGCCTCTCTGCAGCTTTTAACACTATTGATCATCTCCTTTACCCTAATTTTTCTGGGTTTTCCTAACACCAATCTCTCTTGGTTCTCTTTCTATGACTGTTTCCTTTACTGGTTTGGTGGGTGGGGGCAGAGAGATGATTCTGTAACAACTGTCTTTCCTGGATCTTCTTGGTAAACTCCTTTTCCAAAAGTTAAAAGAGCTCTACTTGTTGATTGATAATTGGAAGTGCATTGGATGGAAGCTTGTGAACTTTCGTTGTCCCATATCCTTAAGGAGGTTCCTTCAAGGCAGTAATCAGTAGCCCATTGGGGTCCTAGCTCCTCAATGTGAGGATTGGGGTATTGACTTTTTAAAAAAATTTAAATTTACTTCTTTTTTTTCTTGATTTAAATATTTTATTTTTTTAGAAAAATTTTCCACGGTTTCATGATTCATGTTTTTACTTTCCCCTTCACGCCCCCTTCACCACCCTCCCCCCCTATATCCAACGCATATTTCCACTGGTTTTAACATGTGTCATCAATCGAGACTTATTTACATATTATTGATAGTTGCATTGGTATGGTTGTTTCGAGTGTACAACCCCAATCATGTCCGCATCAACCCATGTGTTCAAGCAGTTGTTTTTCTTCTGTTTCCACTCCTGCAGTTCTACCTCTGAATGTGGGTATTGTTCTTTTCAATAAATCCTCAGAATTGTCCTGGATCATTGCATTGCTGCTAGTACAGAAGTCCATTACATTCAATTTTACCACAGTGTATCAGTCTCTGTGTACAATGTTCTCCTTGGTTCTGCTCTTTTCACTCAGCATCAATTCCTGGAGATCTTTCCAGTTCACATGGAATTCCTCCAGTTTATTATTCCTTTGAGCACAGTAGTATTCCATCACCAGCATATACCACAATTTGTTCAGCCATTCCCCAATTGAAGGGCATACCCTCGTTTTCCAGTTTTTTTGCCATCACAAAAAGCATGGCTACAAATATTTTTGGACAAGTCTTTTTATCTATGGTATCTTTGGGAGTACAAACCCAGCAATACTATGGCTGGATCAAAGGGCAGGCAATCTTTTAGAGCTCTTTGGGCATAGTTCCAAATTGCCATCCAGAATGGTTGGATCAGTTCACAACTCCACCAGCAATGCATTAATGTCCCAATTTTGCCATATCTCCTCCAACATTTATTACTCTCACCTGCTGTCATTTTAGTCAATCTGCTAGGTGCTCAGAGTTGTTTTGATTTGCATTTCTCTAATTATTAGAGATTTAGAATACTTTCCCATGTGCTTATTGCTAGTTTTGATTTCTTTACCTGAAAATTCCCTATTCATGTTCCTTGCCTATTTATCAATTGGGGAATGGCTTGGCTTTTTATACAATTGATTTAGCTCCTCGTATATTTGAGTAATTAGACCTCTGTCAGAGTTTTTAGTTATAAAGATTTTTTCCAAGTTTGTTGTTTCCCTTCTGATTTTGGTTGTATTGTTTTTGTTTGTACAAAACCTTTTTAATGTAATGTAATCAAAATTATTTATTTTACATTTTGTAATTTTTTCTAACTCTTGCTTGGTTTAAAAATTTTCCCTTTCCCATAGATCTGTGTTCACTTAATTTGCTTATAGTTTCCTTCTTTATATTCAAGTCATTCACCCATTCTGAATTTATCTTGGTGTACAGTGTGAGATGTTGATCTAAACCTAATCTCTCCCATATTGTTTTCCAATTTTCCCAGCAGTTTTTGTCAAATAATGGGTTTTTGTCCCCAAAGTTGGGCTCTTTGGGTTTATCATTCACTGTCTTGCTGATGTCACTTACCCCACGTCTATTCCACTGATCTTCCCTTATGTCTCTTAGCCAGTACCATATTGTTTTGATGACCGCTGCTTTATAGTATAGTTTAATATCTGGTACTGCTAGGCCACCTTTCTTCATGTTTTTTTCATCATTTCCCTTCATATTCTTGATCTTTTGTTCTTCCAAATGAACTTTGTTATAGTTTTTTCTAACTCAGTAAAAAAGTTTTTTGGTAGTTTGATAGGTATGGCACTAAATAGGTAAATTAATTTGGGAAGAATGGTCATTTTTATTATGTTAGGTCGTCCTATCCATGAGCAATCAATTGGGATATTGACTTTTGAGGAGGGCCTGCATTTTTATGAACTGATGCCAAGTGAGATGGGTAGAAATAGGACAATTTATACAGTAACTATAGCATTGTGAAGAAAAGCAAATTTGAAATTCCTAAGAATTCTGATCGTTGCAATGACTAACCATGATACCAGAGGATCTATGATGAAGTGTTTTACTCTCCTGACAGAAAGATGTTGGACTCAGGATGGAGAGACCTACATTTTCAGAAATGACTACGGTGTGTGTTTGTTTTGTGTGACTATCCTTCTTTGTTGCAAGGTTTAAAAGTTTTTTTTTTTTTCAAAGTGGGGAGATGTTCGAGGCTGGTAATAGGGATTCCAATAAAAAGAGAGAAAGAAAAAAGATGACTATTGAAATATTTTTTAACTGCACAAGGGAATGTAGAAGGAAATTCTGAAGGAGGCACTTAACAAGCAGGACCATTTTGAAAACAACATATTAAATCTCTTACGTACTTTAAAAGGACAAGATGTTTGATATAGAGAATCATGGTTCATTTATAATACCTTTATGTTCTACTTTCTATCTGAAAATGCTATTTTTGTTGGTTTTCAGGTCAGAATAAAAATATAATTTAACTAAAATAATAATAACAATAATAAACAAAGATCTCGGCAGCTTTTGGCATGACTTGGCACACACGACTTGTCCCTGGAAACAAACAACTCAAGGGAAAACAACTAGGAAAAATACTTGAGAACACCTCCCCAAAACTGTACTGCTTTTCAGTGAAGAGGTCTTGCCTAGCTTACTATCCTTCCCTCTTTCCAAGACACTTAGCTCTACAATAGCAACAAAAAGGGGGCAGCCATAATTATAAACACCAACTATACACAGGAAGCTCTAGCATAGGCAGGAGATGGCTGTCTCCAGGTTGCTCAGCGCTACTGCTTTCCATCCCTGTAGTTTAGCTGCTTTGACTTTAATGTAGTTAAGAGAGGGTGGAGGCTGGGTCAGAATTCATAGCCCTCTGTGTTTGGCTCTGCATGCCTGTCTGGCTGGTCTAGAGGAGCTAACTGCCATTTAGGACCGCTATACTGAAGTCCCACAATAACCATTCTCCCTTAAAGATGTGCTTTACTCTTAAAGAGATAGATTTGCAGACATGTGTGCTGTGCTCAATTGGGGGCATTTGATGCTCTCTCACGTGCTTCCTGGAAACAAAAAGGATCTTCTTTTTTTGTCAGTGCTGAAGAAAAGCAACTGAATCTCATGCTCTAATTAGCAGAGAATGGCAGAAAATAAAACTATAAGCTACATATCTCCCGGACAAGACAACAACCTTCTTTCCTGTTAAACAGGGATTTTTTTTTTTTTTTGGCATTATACATTGCCAGCTCAATGCATTCTGTGAACATTGGCTTGGGTTGAACAGCATTGCTTTGTCATGGAGGCAGAGTACAGAGATCATAGGTAGGCACTAGCAATAGGAAATTGTCCATTGGACCCCATCAAGGTTACAGCCAAGGCAAGAAAAAGTATTTATCACAACACACTTCAACCTGGAGCTAAGAATTTAACGAGCCCATGGAGTTTCTGTGACCTGTGATTTTAAGTAAACCCTGGTGTATCATATGGCCTAAGCTGATCATACAAATGGAAATGTTTTCAAAAGTTAATGAGTCCAAGATTAACCGGAGTACATTTTTGTTTTTCTTACTAGACTTATTAAAAGATGGTTATCTCCAGGGATGACACATGACTGCGCCTCCTACTTTACTGTGGAGGCATCCAGTGTTGAGACTGACAGACCAAATTCAAGCATCACTGGCTCCCTTTACAATCTCAATGCCACCAAATACTTCTCCCCCAGCTTCTCCTTTTCTCCCTTTTCCCTAAGCTGCCCTGTCTTCATTCTATCAGGAGCCGAGTCAAAGTAGCCCATGGTAAATACCTAGTGTGTTAGGATTTAGAATACAAAAAACCAGAATAGCAGAGTTGGAAGAGACCTTAGAACTCAAAACATAAAATGCGAGAGTTTAGATCATAGAATTTAAAAAAGGGGGGGGGGGAGAACACTTTAGACGAGGTTAAATAGAATGCTATCACAACTCAAGAGAACCCTAACCATTGCCTTGATTTTATAGGTGAAAAACTGGGATTCACTGACCTTCTTGCCCAAGGTCATACAGTCCATCAGAGCTAAGGCCAGAATCCAGATAAACTGACTCTCTTTCCCCACGACACCTGACAGTGACCTCAAGAAGATACTAGAGATCAAATAGCCACCATACATAACCTATACAGGTGCACAAACACGATTGACATGTTATTAAAAACCCAGTTTGGGGTTCACATCATCTCAGATTGTGGTGCTTAATTTTCACATGAAGTCATTCAAAACAGGAAGAGAGCCCTCCTGTGAGGGCTGGAAATTTTGGAATCCCAGTAAAACCATCTGCTGCAGAAAAAAGGGGAAAAAAATGGGCTCTCTCTAAAAGCCAAGCCCATTTTAATTCTGACTTAATCCCAAACTCCCTTTCCTAAGAGACCTCACGTGACTTGGGCAACAGCAGCTTCCAAATGTGATGTTCCTCCATCACTTCTCTTATGTTATTTTATTAATTGCAAAGAAAGTCCTTATCGGCACCTGCTGGTGATATATTCATTTCTAACCTTTCCCCCTTCCCCCTCCCGTTCTCTCTGGCTTCCTTTGCCGCCCATCTCTTCACCCTGTCTAGGAACAGGAGCCTCATTTTTGCCAATTCCCTTATTGGCTTCTTCAAAGAAAGAAAGAAAAAAAAAAAGAAAGAAAGAAAGAAATGACTGGCTTGGCCCTTTCCCCGACTGGTGTCAGCTCCCAGAGGGAAGCTGGTCCCTAAGGCTTGTTGGCACACCTGCACTGTGGTGACTCTTCAATCCTGGGCACAGGGAGGGCGGGGGTGGGTGGCGAGCTGCTTTTTCCGGCCCCCTTTTCCAGATATACTCATCAGTGACTCCATTCAGAGCCTTGCCAGCCCCGAGTTCTGACAACTATCACCATGTCTCGCTGTCGGAAGCCAGGAGTGAGAACCCACCCCCTGAAAAATACATCTCTTCATCCAGCCTTGCCAAAGACTGAGAACCGCTAGGCTAAGCAAGCTTTGTGGCCGCTGCCTAAACCCCCCACGTTCACCCCTTTCCTTCATTCTTTATCCGCCTTCCATCTCTAATCAGGAATGCATGGCTCTGGGCCATCCTTCTTTCAGGGCACATCTGAAAAGAAGCAACATGTCAGATCGACAAAATGAACTAGCTAATCCCCCTTTGCTCCCCCTCCCCCTTTTCTTTTCCCTCTGGCGGTAAACACTTCCCTTCCCCCCACCCCGAGAGCTGACAAATTAGGACCCTTTCTTCATTGGCTGCAATCTGTGTAGACCGGGCTAGATAACAAAATCATTCAGAGGCAAGGAGGCACCCGAGCTGCGGGTGACCTGCAGCAGCAGCGAACGTTCAATGCCCGCATGCCATATGTTTAAACAGTGCTCTTCAGACCATGCTGGGATTTGAGAGAGCGAGGTTAAGAAGAGAGGCCCCTGGGATTGGGAATCATGGGTATAATTAATTTCCCTTGAAGGGGGGAGACCCTCCTGCTACTGCTGCACACACAGAGCATGGAGACCCCCGACCCGGGCACAATTAAAGCTCATGTTTGGATGCCAATGGCGCCTGGTGTTTGAATCACATTGTCTGCATATTGATTTTGATATCAGTGCGTAATTGCGGGCCAGCAGACTGCTTTGGAGGGAACCCGACTTCATCAGTGCCTGTTGACTGTTCGACTGACCAGCCGCGGTTTACTAGCTTTTCAGCACTTTTCAGCCTTCTTCCTGGGTCATGGAATGGACTCCATGGCTCTAGAATGTCAGCAATACTGAAGAGACCAAGTGTCTTTTCTACAAAACCTTCGATGATGGCCGAAGCCGAGGTTTATCTTCTGGGCAGAAAGGGGACCAACCTTTTTGGAGAGAGAGTGATTTTCAGTGCTTTGGAATTGGGGGAGTCCTGTCAAAAGAACCCAGTTTAAAAAAAGAAGGGGGGGGGGGGGGGGCGCAGCTGGGTAGCTCAGTGGATGGAGAGCCAGGCCTAGAGACAGGAGGTCCTAGGTTCAAATCCGACCTCAGGCACTTCCCAGCTGTATGACCCTGGGCAAGTCACTTGACCCCCATTGCCCATCCTTACCACTCTTCCACCTAGGAGCCAATACATAGAAGTCAAGGGTTAAAAAACAACAACAACAACAACAAAAAAAAAAACCCACAAAAGAACAATGGCTAGTTACAAGCCAAGGAGCAATTATTGCCTGCTAGAATTGAAAGAAGTATCACCTGCAAAGACATTTAACCGAGTCTTAACTAACCATCGAAAACTTTCAGAGTATTCTAGAATCTCAGAGGTGGAAGGAATCTGTTCTCTATGGGATGCATGGGTGGAGGTGGAGTATAGAAGAAAGAATTCAGCACTGGAATGAAGGGGACCTGGGTTACAGTCTCCTCTCTGCCACTGGCTTTCAGGGATTTGTTCTGGCCAAATGGTGCTACTCACTAACTCCTAAACCTGCCCTGGTACTGACCCACTTTCACAGTGCCTGCATTATTCCTTGTGCAGGCAATGCTCCCACACCCTGCCCTTATGACCTGTTGAAATCCTACCCATCCTTCCAAGATCCTGGTCAAATACAAATGGGGAAGCCTGCCCCAAATGTCCCTCTGAAACTAGTGTCTCATATGATCTCATCTCACAGAACTTTATGCTCTGTCTCTCTCTCTCTGTCTCTCTCTGTCTCTCTCTGTCTCTCTGTCTCTCTGTCTCTCTCTCTCTCTCTCTCTCTCTCTCTCTCTCTCTCTCTCTCTCTCTCTCTCT
>NC_058131.1:242507558-242516754 GCF_016433145.1 Gracilinanus agilis
TCTCTCTCTCTCTCTCTCTCTCTCTCTCTCTCTCTCTCTCTCTCTCTAATAAACTCTTACCTTCCATCTTAGAACCAATACTGTGTATTGATTGGCTCCAAGGCAGAAGAGCGGTAAGGGCTAGGCAATGGGGGTTAAGTGACTTGCCCAGGGTCACACAGCTAGGAAGTGTCTGAGGCCAGATTTGAACCTAGGACCTCCTGTCTCTAAGCCTGGCTCTCAATCCACTGAGTCACCCAGCTGCCTCCTTTATGCTCCTTTTACACACACTTTTTTTTTTGGGGGGGGGAATCATTCTTGTGACTTGATAGGAACTCCCAATGAGGAAACTCTACCAATGTAGATAAAAAAGCTGTTCTTCACTTTATCATCACAGAGACTTGCCTGAAGGGGATGGGGTGGGATGGTGGGTGCACTGTACACAAGGGCCATTGAGTAATTCAAAGAATTTCCCAGGCTTCCATGTAGCTGGTATGTGTCAGTTTTTTTCTGATTCCATGGCCAGCTCTTTTTCCATTGTGCCATGTGATTTCTCCTTCTGCACTTTTCACACTCTAACTGGTATTCTGTTTACCCTCTACATGAATTACCTCTCCCAGTAGATTGTGGGGTCTTTGAAGGCAGGCACCATGTCTCATTTATCTTTGTATCTCCCCCAGCATTAAGCGTAGTTTGTCTGATGTTTGTCAACTGACTGATAGCTCATTGTGCTTTTGTGAGTTATGGTTTACAAAATCCTTTCCTCACTAGAACTCTGGGCAGTAGATAGTGTGAAAAAGAGAAAAGAAGAGGAAACAAAAGGTCAGAGAGGCTAAATGATTTGCTAAGGGTCCCAGGATGACAAGGAAAAACTTGAATGCAACAATGAATGCATCCTTAGCCCAAAAGTGTGGATACATTCCTTGTGGTTGGGCATTGATTGATGCTAAAGCATGGCAGTTCCCAGGATAGGATGACAGGCTGGCTTCCAGTTTCATCCAGCTTGCCCCACAGGGAAATGGTATCTCCTTTTACCACAGTAATTAGAGACTCTCGCAATTTGCACTTGTGAATGTGGTGTTCCAGGAGGACTGGAGCTGTTGTGACATGCATGGTCAGGGTTTCCTATGAATGATGTGCCAAGTTCATGTATTACTCTAAAAACTTTCCCCTCCCATTGTCATAGAGCCAGCGAGGCTACAGCATTTTGTCTCTCTTATCTTTTGGAGAAAATTTAAACAAATAATGTCTAATGCAGATGGGGAGAAATTACCAAAGGCTTCCACTGGCGTTTCGTGGTTCTTCTGGTTCAGGCTGGACCAGAGGATCGTAGAGCTCGAGCTAGAAGGGATCTCGGAGGCCAGCTAGTCTAACCCCTTCATTTTACAAATGGGGAAACCGAGACCAAAGGAGATTAAATGCTTTGTTCAAGGTTATACAAATAGCAGACAGAAAAAGTCATATTTGAATCCTTGTCCTCTGACTCCAGGGCCTTTACATGACCATCATTGGGATCCTTGTCATAGAAGGGACCTCAGAGCCAATGTTGTCTAATCCCTTATTTTATGGATGAGGAACCTGAGGCTCAGGATCATTAAGTAACTTGCTCAAGGTCATATAGCAAACCTCAGAGGCAAGAACTGAACCCAGTTCCTCTGATTCGGAGATAACAAACTTTTCACAGTGACTAGGTTTGGATCCTAAGCCACTGCCATTTCTAAATCCAAAAATTCTAAATCTATCCAAATTTAGTATAATTTCTGTATTAACCAATAAATCACATCCCACACATGTCTCAAGAACTCGGGTACAATTATGTACACAGAAGAAGCTTTTTGACCAAGTGTCAGGGTGCTGGGCCTGACAGGATTAAAATAAATGTGCATCCTGTCTATATCTGGAAGAAAAAGGAATTCGTTCCTGAGGGCTCACCTCTCTAAAACATGAAATAACCAAATTAAGAGAACAAAAGAAGGCTGTGCCTTTAAAAATAACAGTTTTTGGAAGTGAGTGCAAATAGGGCAGCTAGTGGCTCAGTGGACAGAGAGCCAGGCCTGGAGTTGGGAGGACCTGGGTTCAAGTGTGACTTCAGATACTTCTTAGCTATGTGACCTCAGGCAAATCACTTAGCCCCCATTTGGCCAGCCCTTACCCTTCTGTCTTAGAGCTGTTACTAAGACAAAAAGGAAGGGTTTCATTTTTTTTTTTTCAGGGAGGGGGCTCATAGGCTTCACCGGACTGCCAGAGAATGGCACAGACATTGGTTGCCTTTGGTCTGAGACAGTGGAGACACACACACATACACACACTTTCATTTCTTACATTCATCTGCCCTGTGCTCTTTCCTGGTCTCTTTCTTCCTGGAGTAGTTTTGGCTAGTATTCTTTCTTACATCAAACTGCCATGGATGGTGGATATTTGTGTTACTTCCCTTAGGACAACACAACTTCTTGAAGTTAGGAACAATTCTGATTTGCCCTATGTTTAGCAGCTTAATTTATAAGAGCCCTCATTTAATAAATGTTTTGTGAATTGAATTATTCTAGAGGTTCTTTTAGCTCTGATATTTGGTTTCTATGGTTGACGGTTTCCTCCATATTTAATAACATTATAGGTTCAAGGGCAGCTGAGTGGCTCAGTGGATAGAGAGCCAGGCCTGAAAACGGGAGGTCCTGGGTTCAAATTTGACCCTCCCCCAGACACTCCCTAGCTGTGTGACCTTGGGCAAGTCACTTAACCCTCATTTCCCAGCCCTTAATACTCTTCTGCTTTGGAACCAAACACAGCATTGCTTCTAAGATGAAAGATGAGGGTTTTAAAACAAAAATAAATGACATTATGGGTTCTAACTTCTGGGGTCTCTCATTGCTCTGGCATTTTGGATTCTCTGAGTTACATATGAGCCCACAGCTGCCCATGGCATCCATTCTCTCCCCAACCTTCAGAGCCACCTTCAGCTGAGGGGCTCCTCTTCCAGGAGGTGGTTTAGGCCAGTTTGCACAAGAATGGAGCAGGATCAGCAGGTCCCCTGCATGAGCAAAGCACTCATACTCATGGGCTGACACCAACAAATGTAAAAACTGTGCCTGAAGAGCCCCATCTGAACCACTAGAGCTGATACCAGATACCTGTTTTATGGGTAAATTGCCTCACAAATCCAGGAGATGGTACCTGGCTTTCCAATGGCCAGAGCTCAAAGAGCAGGCGAGCAGGCTGTGTTCTCTCTCCACTCTGAAAAGCCCTCCAGGAAAACAAGGCTTTGGTCTCGACAGGGAATAAGGCCAGTAAAGCCTATTTTCAAGTGTTATTCTTTCCTCAAGAAAGAATGCCCAGGAGCTTTTTACAATTATTTAGGGGCAGCGATTTTTCAATTATGTGAGAGTATTGAAGCATTCTCTGGGTTTTCATGAGAATGTCAAAGCTGGAAGGGACCTCAGAGGTCATCTAGGTTTAACTGCCTCTTCCATAAAGGAGGAATTTCCAGGGACCCCTGACGTAGTGTTTGGACAAGGTCCTGAGATACTGTGGCCCTCAGAGCTCTGCTCTCTCTCTCTGGGAACCCTGACAGGCACCCCATAGTAGGAGATCCTCGAGATGAAGTTTAAAATTCAAGGTTCTAAAGGCACCATAACGCACCTGAGAAAGATGTTGTCATTCAATGTACAAACTTTTTCATCAAGATATCAAGTCCAAAATGTGTACCTCATTTGAGTTGAAAGGGAACCTGGAGATTATCTAGTCCAAGTCCTTTATTTTATATATAGAGAAATCCAATACTTAAGAGAGGAGTGACTTAATTAGGTGATATAATTAGTAATTAACTACAAATTAACTACAATGCTCTAATTTTTTCAACTCCCACCCTTTTTCTTAGAATTGATCTGTTCCAAGTAGAAAGGGGGTAGGCAACTGAGGTTAAGTGACTTGCCCAGGGTCACATAGCTGGGAAGTGTATAGTTCCCTAATTCTAAAGCTAGTTTACCTAGTCAGGTTATATACTCCTTGGGAATAGCCATTTTCCCAATGACATATCAGCAAAGATAGCAATTTAACTAAGGACACACTTAGAACATAGCCCTAGGAATGTAAGAAGATTGGGACACCAATATGGTGTTGGTGGAGTTGTGATCCAACCTTCCAATTTGGAACTATGCTCAAAGGACTTAAAAACTGTGCGTAGCCTTTGGTCTATCAATACCATTACTAGATTTGTATCCCAGTGAGATATTAAAAAAGGGAAAAGGACTTATTTGTACAAAAATATTTGTTTCAGCTCTTTTTAGTGGTAGCAAAGAATTGGAAATGGAAAGGTTGTCCATCAGTTGGGGAATGACTGAACAAGTTGTGGTATATGATAGTGATGGAATACTATTGTGCTATAAGAAATGACAAAGAGGAAGCTTGCAGAAAAATCTGAAAAGTCTTACATGAACTGATACAAAGTGAAGTGAGTACAACCAGAAGAACATTGTACACAGAGACAGCAGCATTTTTTTTACATACAACTCTGAATGATCTTGTTATTCTCAGCAATTGAGTGATCTAAGACAATCCCAGAGACTCATGATGAAAAATGTACCATCTTCTTTCCAGTTCTGGACTCTTTCCTCTATACCCCACCTCCTCTCAGAGTCAGACCCATGCATCAGGTAGGGATTAGACAAAATGCCATGTTAAGTCCTTTACAATGCTAAGATTCTAGGATTCTAAGACTCAATTAAATGTCTATGCAGATGATTCCTTCATTGTAGTAAGCACTTAATAATTAATTGCTCATTGACTTGTAGTCACTTAGTTTCAAAGTATGGAGAATCAAACATTCTCTTCAGGGTTTATATTCTTTCTCTCCAGAAGATAAATCTTGGTTTATATGATCTTCACAGTTCTTGTTGAAAAGAAATCTGGCTGCAGAAGTATTGCAGACATTTTAGTGCCTTTAGGTCCATTACATGACCCTGGAAGAATGCTGAAAAGCTAGTAAACTGTGGCAGGTCAGTGAGCCATCCAGACAGGTATGTTAGGAGAAAAGGTAGGGGAAAAGTCACCATTTAGAGGGATTTAAATGCTAGGAATGTGTCCTGTTCCTCCCATAACACATTCAATTGGTTGTCAAGTCTCATTTTTCTGTTTGAAATCTCTCTCAGATCTGAGCCCTTCTTACCATTCCCACCAAATCACTCTAGTTCAGTCTTCATCTTTTCTTCCCCGGACTATTAAAACATTCCCAACCCATCTTTCTCTTTCCATCCTCAACACCATCGTCCGAGCCATTTCCCTTAATATCTGATTTGGATCAGGAAATGTATTTACTTCAAAATAAAACAAAAACCTAAGACTCCTTCATCCCCCCTAAAAATAACCCTTCAGGATGTATCCCATTGCCAAATAATAGCATTTATATGGTACTTTAAGATGTGCTAAGGACTTTATAAATATTATCTCTTTTTAATCTGACAAGATCCCTGGGAGGTAGTTGCTATTATTATTCCCATTTTTGTAGCTGTGGAAACTTAGGAAGACAGAGTTTAAGTGACCGGCTCAGGGTCATAAAGCTAGTTAATATGTCTGAAGCTTATTTGAACTCGGGACTTCTGGGTACAAATAGCTTCTAGGTTCATAGCTTTATCCATTGCATTGCCCAGCCTACTGAACAAACTTTAAAGCCTTGACCTTGGCATTCAAAGCCTTCCGCAATCTGGCTCTGTCCCATCCTGAAGCTTTCTCTAATACTAACCTTCACAGATTCTACATTTTTATCCAAACTAGATGAGTCTCCAGTCCTCATCCTCACTCTAAGCTCTCCCACATTATGTCTTAGCTCAAACCAAAAATGGACTCCTCATCCTGGCGGTCTACTGAATTTCCTCCCTTTCCTCAAGGTTTAGCTCAGACGCCCTTTTCCCCATGAAGTACTTCCTTAATTGCATCCCCCACCCAACTCTCAAGTTGAAAATGACACTGTAAGTAAAATTTTTCACCCTTTTCTGTCATCTCCTTTGTTATATGTTATTCTACCTTGTCACATCCTTGTTTCCCCTCGAGGGCTGGGACTGACTAATTAATTTTCATCTTTTCACTCAGCATCCATTAAGAATGCCTTGCATACAGTAGGAGCTTCATAAGTATTAATTCAATTGAAGGGAAATATCTGGGACTTTATCCTGTGAGCAATAGGGAGCCATGGTTTTGAGGATCAGACTTCTTCCTGTCCTTAACCAAGAGCATCTTTCTTCTCTAAGTATAATAATATCTTCCCTACAGACTCCCGGGTTTCCCATTGCTACTTAATTAACGCTAATTTAGTGAGGAACGTGGCTTTAAGGAGCAGATGATTTTGTCTCTAGCTATTGTTCAGTTCTTTCAGCCATATCTGACTCTTAATGACCCATTTGGGGTTTCCTTGGCAAAGATACTGGAAAGGTCTGCCATTTCTTTCTCCAGCCTATTTTACAGACAGGGAAACTGAGGCAATCAGGGTAAAATGACTTGCCCAGAGTCACAGAGCTTCTTCTCAATTTTTGTAATATTGGATGCCATCAATCCTTCTAGTCACTAAGACTTGCAACTCTAGCTTTATCCTTGACTCTTCACTTCCACTCACTCTACATATTGAATCTGTTGTCGAGTCTTGTTGTTTCTTCCTTTATATCTCTCCTCTACATCCCTTTCTCTCCACTCATACAGCTAACACCCTAAGTGCAGGCTATCCTTCCCTCATGCCTAGACTATTACGATAGCCTTCTGGTTTGTCTTTCCACCTTGTCTATCTTCATTACAATCTATCCCCTCCTCAGCTGTCAAAAGGACCCTCCTAAAGCCCAGCTTTGACCATGTTACTCCCCTACTCAAAAACCCCCTGTGGCTCCCATTTTCTCCAGGATCAAATCCTGTTTGGCTTTTAAAGTCCTCTGCCCCCTGGTCTCTTCCAACCTTTCCAGTCTTCTTACACTTTACTCCACATACTCTGTAATGGGGGGACTCTGGCTTCTTTACTGTTCCTCACACATGACATTCCATTTCCTGACTCCTTTCCACTGGCTCTCCCATTCCCAGAATGCTTTTCCTCTTCACCCCTACCAGTTGGCTTCCCTGGCCTTCTTCAAGACTCAGCTCCAGTCTAACCTTCCATAAGAAGCCATTCCCAGGCTTCCTCCCCTACTCCCTTCCATCACATTGAGCTAAACTTCCATTAATATTATCTAGAGCTTATGTGTGTATCATTATTTGTACATTGTCTCTGGTGTGTGCTCCCTGAAAGCAGGCCCATTTTTGCCTGTTTTGGCATTGTGTCTGGCACAAAGTAAGTGCTTAATCTTTGCCTGCGCTCTGACTGGTTCAAGGCCACAATGCCAGAAGATGCCCTGAGTAGCCAGGATCTCCTGACGCCAAGTCTAGGACTGTGCCATTCCGTCCCAGGCCACCTCCATTCACAATGGACGGCAACTGGAGATGAGACTCTCTACAGCCTTAAATCATTCACTCATTTAGATATCTCGTGCCTCTCCAATTCATAATAGCTACCAGTAATATTTGTATGGTACCTCACAGCATGCGGCCTTTTCACATTCATTAGATCAGTTGTTCCTTCTTGGGGATAGACCTTATTATTGTGGCTCAGTCATTTCACTCAAGTCTGGCTTTTTGTGACTCTGTTCTTGTTGTTGAGCCATTTTCAGTTGTGTCCAACTCTTTGTGACCCCATTTGGGGTTTTCTTGACAACGACACTAGAATAGTTTGCCATTTGCTTCTCCCGCTCATTTGATAGATGAGGAAACTGAGTCATGCAGGGGTAAATGACTTGCCCAGAGTCACCCAATTAGTAAGTCTCTGAGGCTGAATTTGAACTCAGGAAAATGAGTCTTCTTGACTCCACTGTACCTCATAGCTGCCCTGTGGTAGGTCTAGGGCGGCATGAATTCTCCCTATTTTATAGGTGAGGGAACCGACACTAGGGGAGAAGAAGGGCTTCCCTCTGGGTCACAAAGTCAACAAGTGAGAGAGCCAAGATTCCTATATGAGGCTGATAGGAGGCAACGAGGATAGAGTGGTGAATCTGGAGTCAGGGAGACTTGGGTTCAAATCTGGCCCCAGATACTTATAGTAGTATGACCCTAGGCAAGTCACTTAACCTCTGTCTGTCTCAGTTTCCTCAGCTATAAAATGAATATAATAATCATAGTGCCTACTTCCCAGGGTTGTCATGAGGATGAAATGAGTGAATATTTGTAAAGCACTTAACACCACGCTAGGTATGCAGTAGGCACTTAATAAAAGTCTGCACCCCACCACTCCCCTTTCTAGGTCTAGTACTCCATCCCTTAGGCCAAGCGACTTACCCTACACCAAACTGCTTCCCCAGTGAGATTGCAACTGCTCAGGCACCATAGTGACTGCATTTTCTGCATCTCTATCTCCTCACCCAGAGTTTAGAGCACTGATAGGCTCAAATGAGTGGACACTAGGTGGTTTGAATGAGTGATCTGGGGGCATACGTAAGTTAGAGAGGAAGATACCATCAACCACAAAGTGCCTCTTGGCATTGCCGTGCAAGGCAGAACATTGGGCTAGAGGGCCTACTGGTCAAAGCTGGCAGGCCACTTCTGAGGCTCAAAGAGTGATTTTTGGGAGGTGAAAAAAAGTGGGTAAAATGTTTTATCATTGTGTTCCCTCATCTCTTAGAATCTTTGGGCCCTTGACATGGAGGAATAGCAATATGGTGTGCCAGAAAGAGAACTAGCCTGAGAATATGGGGAAAAGGCTTTATTGGCAACTTGTGTCACCTTGGGAAAGTCACCCCAAGAACTGATGCAGAGTGAAAGGAGCAGAGCCAGAAGAACATTGTACACAGAGACTGATATACTGTGGTAAAATCGAATGTAATGGGCTTCTGTACTAGCAGCAATGCAATGACCCAGGACAATTCAGAGGGATTTATGGAAAGGACACTACCCACATTCAGAGGAAGAACTGCAGGAGAGGAAACACAGAAGAAAAACAACTGCGTGGACACTTGGGTTGATGAGAACATGATTGGGGATGTAGACCTGAAAAGACCACACCCATGTAACTATCAATAATGTGTAAATAAGTCTTGACTGACCACACCAGTGGAAATGCGAATTAGCTGCAGCGGGGGGAGGGGGTGAGTCGGAGGATGGGGGGGGGCATGAAGGGGGTGAAGGGTAAAGTAAAAACATGACTTATGTAACCAGGGAA
>NC_058131.1:242521664-242540189 GCF_016433145.1 Gracilinanus agilis
GTGTGTGTGTGTGTGTGTGTTGTCTGGGGTGTTTGAAAAGCAAATAAATCTTTTCCCCTGGGAATGTTTCAAATACTTTTTTTTAAATCGAATATCTTTTACCAATAATGCTAGGCTCAGATTTGCAGAGTAGGTCACCTTGGGTTGCATCTCAAGCTCCTTTGCTCTTGGAAACATGTTAATCCATTCATTCCTGAAGTTTCTAGTATGTGCAGAATAGTCGCGTTATTCAAATTTCCTTTCCTTTATATCTGAAGGTCTTTTTCCCAGTTGATGGCAGAATTTGTTGTTTGTCAGTGGTCAAATTTAACAACTCCAATATGGGTCTTGGAGTTTGTAATTATAGAGGTTTTTAATTTTTCTGGAGGCAATCTGTGAATTTTTTCAATTAGCACCTTGTTTTTTGTGTTAAAAACTTCTTGGGAGTTTTCTTGTGTTATTTCTTGCATTATGATATTCTGACTTTTTGATTTGTATTTTTCTTTTTAAAGAAACATTTTTTTTTATTTTTTCCTCCAATTACATGTAAAAACAGTTTCCCAGATTTTTTAAAATAATTTTGAGTCTCAAATTCTTTTCCTCCCTCCCCCCTAGATGGTAAGCAATCTCATAGAATTTACATGTACAATCATGTATGTAAAACATTTTCCCATATTAATCCTTTTGTGGAAGGAAACTCAAACAAAAGAATTTATAAAAGAAAGTAAAAAACATTTGCTTTGCTCTGGATTCAGACTCCATCAATTCTTTTTGTAGTAGCAGATGACATTTTTAATCATGAGTCCTTTGGGATTGTTTTGGATCACTGTATAGCTGAGAATAACTAAGTTATTCACAGTTGTTCATTGCACAATATTCTTGTTACTGCATACAGCGTTCTCCTGGTTCTGGTTATTTCTCTCTACTTCAGTTTATGTAAGTCTTTCCAAGTTTTTCTGAGCTCTTCTGCTCATCATTTCTTATAACACAATTGTATTCCACTACAATCATTTCCTCCAATTATTTTTGCTGTACAAACCAAAAATTGTACCTTTACAATTCTCATTTCTCTATTCATCCACATAGGAACATCCTACTATGCCTCCATGCTATCTTGAGACTCCACAAAGTCTTTTATCTCATCAAATGTCAATTCATTTCCCTTATTTTAGCCATATTTATTCATAGAGACTTGCATTCTTTTACTTAATGTAGAGGTCATTTTTCCTTCTGTTATTAATTTCTTTCCTGTTGACTTATCTGCTTATGATCAAAGTCTTTAATTGAGTTTTCTTCCTGAGATAATTGGTTATTTCAGTCCTCCCCACAACCCCACATTCTGTTCTATAGTTCATTTTCTGACTCCTTCCCTTTTGAGTATGGTTTCCCCGGGAGACTTAGATCTCAAAGCCATCTTTGTCTCCTCCCATGCAATTTACATTTGAACAATCTTAGTCTCTGGCCCAGGTGACTTCTGGTCCATTCTTCCTTTCAAGTCATTCTTCTCTTCTTCTGATTTTTTTTGTGTCATTTTCCAACAAGTCAATTCTGTCTTTCAGTGCCTGTGCCTCTGTTTCCAGTTGACATAATTTGCTTTTCAGGTTACTATTTTCCTTTTGCCATTTTTCTTCAACCTATCTTATTTGATTTTTAAATTCCTTTTTGAGCTCCTCCATAGCCTGCATCCAATTCCATGGATTTTTTGAGACTTTGCTTCATGTTTCCTGGATCTTATCCTCATCTATTGGTTCTATTCTTTGGTCCTTATCTCCATAGAAGCTTTCAGTTGTAGTTCCCCTCCCCCCTCTTATTTACTCATTTTATTTCCTTCCCTCCTTACCCTCCACCCCCTTGGACATATAGACTTGCCCCTCAGTTGGTTTACTGAACCAGAGTATTTGACCTGTTATGTCCTGGGGCCGATTCTTCTCTTTTCTCAATCCTTTGCCGATATACTGGATTCAGCCAGTTGTGCCAACTTGCTGAGCTGGCCTGCCCTGGTTCAAATTTTTCACTGTAGCCAGCTGGCCTAGGGTGTCCAGCCAAGTGCCCCCCCCCGCCTCTACCCTGGACCATGTGTGGTGGGTCAGAGGCAAACCCTCCCAGCTGCAGTCTTTGCCCAAGGCTCACACAGTCAGCCTGGTCTTATCAAAGGTCTCAGAGCTGGGTGGGCAAGGGTGTCTCTCCCTTTTCCCATGAAAATAGACACACTGTGCCTACCTTACAAGTTGTTTTCAGTAGGAGAGTCTCATGAATTCTTCTTGTTGGGTTTGGATGTCTGTTTTTTTTTTTAAAGAGTGAAATAAATATTGGTTTGTAAGGATTATTGGTGAGGTTTAGGCTGTAAGTGTTCCTAAGCCACCATCTTGGCTCCATCCCCCAACTGACTTCTGGTGGGATGGAACTAGCTCTAGTTGGATGCTAGGCCTTTCTCCCAGATTTAGTAGAATTCCATAAAGTCACACTTTTTAAAAAAAATATTTTATTTTCCCAATTATATTACAATTTTCAACATACATTTTCTGAACTTATAAAATACAAATTGTCTCCCTCCTTTTTCTCCCCCCTCCCAGAAATGGTAAACAATTGGATCTGGGTTTTATCAGTATAATCATGCAAAACGTATTTCCATATTGGCCATTGTTGCAAGAGAATACCCACATAAAACCAAAATTCCAAAATTAAAAAACAAAACAAAACAAAACAAAGTGAAAAATAATTTACTTTGATTTGCATTCTGACTCTAGAAGTTCTTTCTCTGCAGGTGGATAGCATTCTTTGTCATAAAACCTTCAGAGCTGTACTGGATCATTTTATTGCTGAGAGTAGCTATATCTTTCATCGTTGATTATTATGCAATATTGCTGTTACTATGTATTGTGTTCTCCTGGTTCTGCTTACTTCACTCTGCATCAGTTCGTGTAAATCTTTCCAGTTTTTGCTGAAATCACCCTGCTCATCATTTCTTACATTTTTTCCCACTTCCTCATATACTTTCCCCTACCTCCAAAAGGCAGGTAACATGATATAGATTGTACCTATATTATCATATAATACATGTTGTGAAATAAGACACATATTACTTATCCTAGAGAAGAATTTATGGAGGAAATAAAAGTGAAGAATGGTATGCTTTAATCTGTATTTGGATTCTATTTGTTCCTTCTGCAGCAGTAGATATTTTTTTCATCATGAGTCCTTTGGAATTGTCCTAGATCCTTGCTTTGTTGATATTAGTTAAGTCGTTCTCAATTAATCATCATACACTATTGTAGTTACTGAACACAGCATTCTCCTGGTTCTGCTCATTTCACTTTGTATCACTTCATAGGAGTTTTTCCAGGTTTTTTTGTGATCATCCAGCATGTCGTTTCTTATGGTGTAATAGTATTCCTTTACAATCAGATACCACCTCACGCACTTCTATGCCTATTATTCTTCACCCTCACCACGACTTCCATGCTTTATATTCTTCCCTCTTCTTCCAAACTCTCCGTATTGCTCTGGCCTCATTTTCTGATCTTTCCAAGGTCCAATCCAGCTCCGCATAGTATTCTACTCTGGAATCTCCTAGCCCTTTATTCTACCAGTGTTTGTACCCAGCCAATTCTAAGTCCTGGGTCACTCACACCCCCATCTTCTGTCCTATTCTCCCCTTTGCTGCTGACTACCCCTGGAAAAAGTCCAGTACCTGTCAACTAATTCCCCTGCAAATTCATGTTATCTAATCTCAACCGTGCCTTCAGTGCTCACAGAAATCCTTCTGTCCTTCCCTGTTTGAAGGTGTGTATCTCTGTCCTCTCAGTGGCTTGATTTAGTGCCAGAAGACCTGGCTTTTTCTCTCAGCTCTGTTCCTTCAACAATAAAGGTGGCAAGGTAGAAAGAATATTGGCTCTGAAATGAGAGAATTTGAGGTTCAAGGCTGACCTCTCACTATACTGTCTGTGTAACCTCATTGAAAAAATAATTTAACTTCCAAGGGCTTTTCCTCATTTGGAAAGTGAAAGGCCTGGACTAGATAACCTCTGAGGATGCTTCACGGTTTAGATTTAGGCTCCCATTTTTTGTTAAGTTTCTTGTTGTTGTTTAATTGTGTCTGACCCTTCATGACCCTATGGACCAGAGCACACAAATACTGTTCATGAGGTTTTCATGGCAAAGATATTGGAAGGATCTGCAATTTCCTTTTCTAGTATTAAAGCAAAGAAGGTGGCTCAGTGGGCAGAGGTAGGCCTAGAGTTGGAAAGTCCTGGGTTCAAATTTGGCCTCAGACACTTCCTAGCTGGGAAAGTCACTTAACCTCAATTGCCTGGCCCTGACTGCTCTTCTGCCTTGGAAGTACTGTTTAGTATGACAGAAGGTAAGGGTTTTAAAAAGGGGGCATTTGGACTAAGTGGTCTCTGAAGGCCTTGATAGAGCTGGAGGAGCAATGGATAGAACATTGGATTTGGAGTCTAGAAGACATGAGTTCAAGATCAGCCGCAGACTCTTATTAGTTGTAGCACCTTATACAAGTCACTTAACCTCTGTTTGCCTTCATTTTCCCACGCATAAAAGGGGAAAATAACAATGACTATCTCAGATGATTGTGGTGAGGATTCAGTGAAATAATACTGATAAAAAAGTCCTCAGCACAGTGCCTGGCACACAGAGGCACGTAATGACTTTTTATCCCCTTCCCTTCTCCTGCTTCTAGTTCTAGGTGCATCTAGTTTTTGTTTTATTTTTTTTTTAATCCTTACCTTCCATCTCAGAATCAATAATAATTATTGCTTCCATGGCAGAAGAGAAGCAAGGGCTAGGCAATGGGGTTAAATGACTTGTCACCTGGCTAGGAAGTGTCTCAGGCCAGATTTGAACCCAGGATCTCCCATCTCCAGGCCTGGCTCGCTATCCCCTGAGCCACCTAACTGCCCCATGCATTTAGTTTTAAAGTCAGAATTCTCAGAGTCAAAGCTCACCTTTGCTAATTACAATCTAGTAAGCGAGCATAGTTAGCTCTCTATGTTCCGCAGCTTGCTCACTGCTATCAGACGGGACTAAATGACTCCTAAATTTCCCTTTAACTTTAAAGGAGAAAACTGGAAGATGCCCTTAAAACTCCTTCACATCTCTGTTGTGCTTTACAAAGCACTTTCTTCCCATCAGCCTTATGAGGCACGTAATACAAGGATTATTAAATTCATTTTGTGTAGGGGGAAGGGTTCAGAACTATCATTTCTACATGCTTGTAAAACCCAGTGGAATTGCTTGTTGGCTCTGGGAGGGAGGAGGGAGAAGGGGAGAGAAAGAACATGAATCATGTAACCATGGAAAAATATTCTTAATTAATTAATTATAAATTATAAATTTTAAAATTTAAAAAAAATTTAAAAAACTATCATTTTTACAGGTAAAGGGAGTTACTAGTCGGGCAACCTCCTCTACCAATGTAGATAGGCATCTGCTTTGCCACTTTTAATTTTAGAGGGCTGCCTGGGGACACCAAGAGTTTGTGACTTGTCCAGGGTCACAGAGTATGAGTCAGAGATGAAACTTGAACCCAAATCTTCCCAACCGTGGCTCTCCCTCTATTATCCCATGCTGCCTTGTCTTGCAGATGAGAAAGTTAGGGATCAGAGAGATTGAATGACTTGTCAGTGGTCATCGCGGAGCATATAAGTAAGCAGAATCGGGCTTTGAACTCAGGTCTTCTGACCTGGGCTCTCTCTCTTCCCATGCTGCCCATTATTCCCAAGTCATCCAAAAGGGTGGCAAAATAAAACAGATCATAGAGATATCATATCATATCATATCATATCATATTTCACTGATTTTTTTTGTGTGTGATTGTCATCAGACTGAGAAACTGTCTGGTGCTATGAACGTTCTTTCTGAATTGACCCACTAATTTCATCATTGAGAATAAATCCCAAGTTATTAAAAACAAAAAAGATCTACCAGTTCAAAGAATTTTTTTATAATGGCTTTATACACATTTGCAACACCCCCTCCCGAAATAACTAAATGTCCAACAGTGTGGGGATGGTTAAATAAATTGTGATTCATTCAGTGTGATGGAATATCATAAAAAAAATGAAGCCTTGGTGAGCATGAAGAGTGTGAGGAAATCAGGGAAAGGCCTTCATGAAATAATGAAAAGAAAAAAAAAAGTGGCAGCAGCAGCAGAAAGTATATTTAGCTAAAACAACATGAGAACAAAGTGAATGAGAATGAATGGATGACGAACCCAATGAGGAGTCACTGAAAAATTATTATGAGACCTTGAAATTAAATTATTAAAATGTAAACAGCTACTAAGCAAGTTTATTTGGTTTTGTTGATATTCCGTGACAAGGCTTAAATAAAATATTTTCTTTTTTGAAGAGATTCTGCCTAGAAAGCTTGCAGATGGGCTGGGCCCCCCCAAATACTTGCTTGGACAGGAAGTGTCTTCCTTCATCCCCAGCATGCCCCTCTGGCTCTCTAGGGTGCATAAAATGTTATGAAGAGGATCTTGGCTTTTTAGGGTTTCATCTGAAAGACCCTCACACAAGGAAGCTGCTGGTACTCAATTTTTCTAACTGGGAAGGATGTCTGAGCGGAGGTGAACCTGCTTGGAGGCTGAGATAACCTAAGCACGAGGGAACAAGGCAGAGACCAATAGGTGGGTGAAGATGGGGGGAGCGGGCGCGTAAGCCAGGGCACGGGAAGCTGACGCTAACACTTCAGCTCATCTCTTCATTTTCATTCACAGGGCGTAGCGAGGATACATGGGAGGATGGAAGCCTGTGCTTAAACCCTCATTTCTTCTCTCACCAGCTGTGACTCCTACTTGTCATTTCCCTTGAATGAAGTCTGACCCAATCCTGAGATTGTCTCCACTGTCAGGAGAGATCTGACCCTTGGATCGGACTGAAGGATGAGCTAGACAGGGAGGATGTTAGAGGACAAACAGATCTCATGTTCTGACCTTCTGACTTTACCCTTTGCCTTTGGTCTTATAAAAACCTGAACCAGACACAGAAACAAGGGTTCCTTCCTCCCCAGGAAAATCCCCTTCCAGCCCCAATTCAAACCAGAACTGATGATTACATTTTCCAAAACTACTGAACCAAAAGCACTAAGATATTCTCAGCACTGACAGTGTTTCATTTGGTGGGCATTTCTTTGACAAGACTCAGTTGACCCAGAAACAATCCACTTCGTAACTCAGACACAAATCCATTTGAGCCACAAGAGTATGGGGAAATTTCACCATGGAATAAACTAGCAATTAGAATCGATAGATTTAGAGGAAGAGACAAACCTCTGGGGTCATCTAGTCCAATCCCATGATTTTACAGAGAAGGAAACTGAGCCCGAGTGGCTTGTTTAAAGTCACAAAGATCATGAGCAGCAGAAGTAGGTTTTGAATCCAGGCCTCCTAACTCTCCTGCTCCTCACACTGCATGACGGTGCTTCTCTCTGAAAAACCGCAGTGCTAGCCTAACTTGTCAGGTGATCTCAGGAAATACTTTTGCCTCAGTTTCCCAACCTACAAAATGACTGAGCTGGACTAGGATAGCCCTAGGGTCTCTTCCAGCTTTGACATTTTTCTGATACTCTCATTCATGACCTGTTACAGTAGGGCATAGTGAATAGAAGGATGCATTTGGAGTCAAAGACAAGGGTTTGATTCCTAGCTCTGTTGCTTACCTTTTTTTTTTTTTTTTAAACTTTAGGCAAAGTACTTAAACTCTTTGGGCCTCAGTTTCCTCATCTGAAAAATAAAGGATTGGACTGAATGGACTCCACCTCCAGACCTATGATTCTGGTTGGCTTGTCTATTCTGTCATTCATTTTCAGTGACAGAATGATGATCTCCCTTGCCCATGGGCACTTGGCAATGAAAATACATTTCACATCCCAACAGGAGATAGAGGACATTTTTTTTAATTGGGCATTTCAAGCGCCATCCTAGCTCATAATAGAAAGCAGTGAAAATACCTCCCTTCTTTGGGAAGTTGCAAAGATGAGGGAATCATAAATGAGAAGGACACAGAGAATACATCTTTTCACGCTGCCTGGCTGTAGCTGGTTTTCCAAAGAGCCAAAAATAAAATCGGACCCATGATGTTTATAAAGTCGTGAAATAAACGAGATGATTAAACAAGCCCAGAACACTACTCTCCTGCTAAAGGAATTAAAATGTTTTCTCATTTTTAAAAGGTAGAGAAAGGGCCATAAGAGAATGTCTGAGGGTTAAGGAAACTGTTATGAAAATGAGATTTATATGCTATGAGCTGTTCACAGCTCTGTCCCTGGAGTGTGAAATTAGTGACTGAAGAAAGATTTCACGGGAACTTAATCTGAGCGTAAGGCTGCTGCAGAGGATTTGCAATTTGGGTCCCTCTGCCAAATCCTCCCTATTTGCAAGCTGCTGTAGTTATTCATGCAAAACAACAGATAATCAGAAGTGTCTCAGACTTTTTTACATTTATATTGAACGAAGCCTCTTTGCTTCCTATGAGTGTGGAGCTAATGCTGCCCGCATGGACAGCTCTTATCCATGCTCAACTCTGAGAGTCAGGAAACATTAGGGAGTCCAATTTTATTCCCTAAATCATTTTTTTCTTTTTCTTTAAAGAACTGTATACAATGTTTAGAAAACAAAAATGCACTTTGAATTTACACTTAAAAATACGCTATGGTCAAAAGAGATTCTGTGTAAGGTAGAGTAGAATAAACACTGGACTAGGAGATAAAATAAATACAGACTAAAGAAAAAATGAAGAATAAACGCAGGAACTGGAAGACTAGAATTCATCGATTCCAGTCAGCTAGATTTGTTGAACTATCAAGGCAAGTTGCCTTCCTTCTCGCAGTCTCATTTTTCTTACCTGTAAAATAGGAGAGTTGGAGTCAAAGACCCCTAACACTCCCCTAACACTCTAAAGTTCTATGCTCTATATTCTAAGGTCCTTTCCAGTTCTGACATTCTGCATTCTCTGTTCTAAAGCCTCTTCCAGCCATCACTCTATATTCTATAGCTCACAGTTTGTGCCCAGCTCTGGAATTCTCTGTGCACTGTTCTAAGATTCTTTCTGCTGCTCTCGGTTCTAAGGCTCCTTCCTGTCCTGACATTCTGGGACTTCATGATTCTATTTCAGAACTGTTAAAGTAGATAAAGTTGATCGTTATTTTCAAACTTCCTTAAGCTGCTAAGGAAGTCAACATAACCTGAGCAAAAATAGAAGATGGGAGCTTAGCCACACTCTCCCAAATCTTTCTCATTTACAGAGCTGTGTCCAATGAGACATGATAGTAGGATTGCAAGATAATTATTATACTAGGAGCAACTAGGTGGATCAGTGGATAGAGATCTAGGCCTGGAGTCATGAGGTCCTAATTGGACTTCACATACTTCCTAGCTGTGGACTCTGGGCAAAATCACTTAATCCCAATTGCCTAACTCTTACCCCTCTTCTGCCTTGGAACTGATATATAGTATCAATTCTAAGGCAGAAGATAAGGGTTTCTTTTTTTTTTAATTTTAAAAAGATATCTTATTTTACCAATTACATGCAATAACAATTTTCCACATATGTTTTCTGAAGTTATATAATCCTAATTGTCTCCCTCCCTCCTGGAGATGGTAAGCAATTTGATCTGATTTGTACAAGTATCATCATGCAAAACCTATTTCTAAAACACATTCCCCAAACCGTGAAATAAAATACAAATAGACTAAAATGAAAAATAGTATGCTTTGATTTGCATTCTGACTCCCACAGTTCTTTCTCTGGAGGTGGATGGCATTCTTTGTCACAAGTCCTTCAGAATTGTCCTGGCTCATTGTATTGCTAAGAGTAGCTAAGTTTTTCATAGAAGATCAAGTAATTTTGTTGTTACTATGTTCTCTTGGTTCTGCTTATTTCATTCTGCATCAGTTCATGTAGGTCTTTCCAATTTTTTCTGAAATGATCCTATGCATCATTTCTTACAGCACAATAGCATTCCATCACTATCATATAGAAGAAAGGGGTTTAAAAATAAAAAGATATTTATTATATATCTCAAAGTTTTACATAATTACAGATGTGCAGTATCATGGAAAAATCCAAGAAAGGTTTTTTTTTAAAAAATGAATTAGAAATAAGTGATAATAAGAGTTGTTTTAATAGCTATACAATAGTAACAGTTAATTTTGTAGTGATTTACACTCTCTAAAAGCTCTTAATAGGGTTATTAAGGATGTTACATACATATTTTCCTTTAATCCTCACAATGATGCTCTGAGATAGGTAGTACAAACATTATTGTTCCTGTTTTACAGATGACCAAACCGAGGTTCAGAGATGTAGACATGACTTGCTCAAGGTTGCTCTAGGACAGGGGTCGGCAACGTATGGCTGTTTCTGCAGGAGCCATAAAGTCCATTTTTTTTCAGGCACTGTTACAGGAGCGCACACTGTGAGCACTGTACGGCTCTCACAAAATTACATTTTAAAAAATGTGGCATTTATGGCTCTCACGGCCAAAAAGGTTGCCGACCCCTGATCTAGAAAATGGCTGAACTACGATTCAAATATGAGTCTTCTGATTCAAAACTCAGGGCTTTTCTCATTATACTGCATCTGCCTATCTTGTTATAATTCCTACAAGGTTCCTACATAGGATCACAGGATTGTAGATTGAGAAGTGGAAGGGGCCCTAGAGACTTGTTAGTTCAAATCTCTCATTTTAAAAATGAAGAAAATGAGGTTTAGGGAATTTAAGTGACTAGCTAGATGTGTATCCTGGGTTCTTGTTGTTTTCTTTTTAATATGGAATAGAGAAGTATTTATTAAGTATTTACAGTGTACAAAGTAAGTCCTGGGGATATAAAGAGAAAATAGAGATGGTCTTTGATCTCAAGGGCTCATGTTCTAATAGAGGAGAAAACACATAAAGGAGGGTCCTGTTCAGTTCTTGCCAGAAGGAAAGGCCAGTGAAAGTAGCGGGGTAGATGGCAAGGTCCAGTGGATGTTTGGGAACAATGACAGAGCAGATGATCCCCTACCAAGAGGTTGGTAGGTCCAAGAGTTAGAGTGAAATGGGACTTTAGGATACTCCCAGCAGAGACAGGGATGTGTGGTCGGGCATCTAAAACCTGATGGAAACTTAGCAATGAGACAATGCTGGTTAGTTGGGGAAAGAGAAGGCTTATGATTTCCTCAGTGCCAGCAGGTGATACTGGTCTATGTTCTGAACCTCCACTTGTTGAGCTAAGGTGGGATAAAGAAGCACTCGGCTTCCCATCCTGGAGGCTTGTTGTTCAATCATTTCAGTTATGCCTGATGCTTTGTGACCCTATTTGAGGTTTTCTTGGCAGAGATATTGGAGTGGCTTGCCATTTCTTTCTCCAGCTCATTTTGTAGATGAGGAAACTGACGTAAAAAGGATAAGTGACTTGCCCAGGGTCACACAGCTAGTAAATGTAACCTGAAAGCAGGAGGTGGTTAATCTCACTCTCAGACTGCCCCATTAAAGAGTGCATAATTTTTGTTGATCAGATATTTAATATATCTTCATCTCATTGAAATGACACACAGTAGCTGTGAGGAGGTTGCAGTATATTTCCCAATCATGACTTCCATGGAAGAAAATGTAAAGAATAAGTATAACCAGAAAGAGGAGGAGAGGGTGAGTGGAGAAAGAAGAGTTCAGTTTTGGATATGCCGATTTTGAGGTGCTGTGAAGGAAAATAAGCATTTTGAGAACTACGGGGATTAAAGGGAAAAAAGGAATTAGATAGACAAATTTGGGAAGCACATACCTAGAGGTAATTATTGAAGTCATTTGATTAAGATAAAATCACCAAAGAAGGGAGTGTAGAGAGACAAAAGGATAAATAGGATATCAATCCTTAACTTGACAGGAGGGTAATAGCTAATAGCTAGGATTTATATAGTGCTTTAAGGTTTGCAAAACACTTTTCGAATATCTCATTTGGTCCTTGCAACAATCCTGAGAGGTACGTGCTATATTATTATCCCCATTTTATAGATAAGGAAACTGAAGTAGATAGAGGTTAATTGATTTGCCCAGGATCATATAAGTAGTAAGTATCTGAGGCTGGAATTGAATTAGGTCTTTCTCACTCTGGGTCCAACACTCTATTCACTGTGCCACCTACCTGACAATATGTAAGTGAGTAAGGAGTTGCAAAGAGACAGATTCAGTTTTGATTTAAGGAAAAATTTGCATGTAATCAGACGTATGGAAAGGCTTTAGGATAGCTTTTCTTAGGAGATAATTACTTTCAAATTGTGTCCTATCCTTTCTCTCTTCCCCCCACCAACTCCATTGAAATTTTTCCAGGGAGAGCTAGATGACCTCAACACTTCTGGCAAGAATGGCCTTTGTTCTGGGTATAAGGGGAGAGGGCCGTTTCTGATTGAGTAATTCCAATGAGGAAAGGGAATCTCTTATTGAGGGTTCTATTACTAGTTTAAGGCTCCTACACACCAAAATGTTAATAGGACCAAAGAACTGGAAACAAAGAAGACACCCCCCAAATCAGGTATTGATTGAAGCCAGTTGTGGTATGTGAATATAATGGAATATTACATATATGCTGTAAGAAATAATGAATATGAGGAATATAGAGAAGTATGGGAAGATGTCTATGAACTGATAAAAAAAATGAAATAGGCAGAAGCAGGAAAAAAAAGATATTCTGACTACAATATAAATGGAAAAAACCAAGGTCATCTTCAACATCACCTTTTATAGGAGGGCTTTCCTACACTTCCCAGCAACTAGTGGCTGCCTCTTTGAAATGACCATTTATCTCTAACTCTGTTTTTTGTATGCATTTATTTATATGTTGTTTTCCCTCCACCTTCACCAGAAAATGTGAGGTCAGTGAGGGCAGAAACTGTGCTTAGCACAGAACCTAACACTTGTTATGATTAAAATTCTCTGGCAATAGTATCATATAAATATATACATATAATTATTTATTAAATAATAAAAAGCAGACCAGAGAAAGAAACGGCACCAGCCACATGTGGTCAGCCTTTCTTGTAGCCACTTCCTCCCTAAACCTAACCATGCCAGCCCAAGCCAAACTGCCCACCCAGGAGCTCTCTTAGCCGACTCCCCCGTGCTGGTTGTACCAGCCCCAAGCTAGACCTTGGATATGCTAGCACTCTCTTACTGCCTCCTCAGTCTGTGATTCCAAGGTAAGAAGTCGCTACTTCTTCCCCTGCTCCAATTTATGCTTTTCCTCATGTCCGTTTTCTGGACTCCTCTGATTTGAAAGACCCTAAGCTGAGTCTGGACAAGAGGTGGGTCTTCTGGACACCAGGAGTGACCACTCTGTGCCAGTATAGTGTCTCCTAGCATGGCAAACAAGAATGGGGGAGTCTTTGGTCATTGCCTTAGAGAAATACAATTTAGAGGTTCAGAAGCAAGATTTTTTGCTTTAAAATCAAAAGGGTTGTTTTAGGGTGCCAAAAAGGAGTACAGATTAATATTAAATTTCCACAGATGTAGTGGTCACTGCATGTTTATTAACAAATCAAAACCGCTGTGAAATGATGACTGAGCAAATCAAGGCTCAATGGTCATCACGAATTGGACATGGCCGCCATCATACTGGGATTCCGATGGAGAGGTTTTGAGGAATGCCAGAGGAAGGTAAGCCAAGGCTTACCTTACTTCTCAGAGACACTGAGGAAGGTATCACTCAAGTTCTTTGTTCATGTGACTTTCTATGAGAACTTTAGCCTTCTTGTCAGACAGATTTGGCTCTGCTGAATGTTGCTGGTGATTTACATGGAAGATTAAAAAAATTGAATAACTCTAGCATGGACTCCTCTCACAATTCTGTATATTAAAAAAGGAAAAAAAATATCCTCTGGGTATACCACTATTCCCTGTAACATTTTAGTGCCTCACATTTCTCAAAAGTGGGACTCTCAAGCTTTATGACAAATAGATTAAAATTTGGTTTGACTTGGCTTTCAATTCTCTTAGGCACATGGAGTACGGTCATTTCAGGCTATAGCTGCCTTTCATTAGACATGAGAGCTATAAAGGAGGGTCTGTGGCCTCTCCAAGGCATAATGTTTACATCCAATGTGTTATCTGTCCCAGATAACTTAATTAAGGGAAGGTTTCATTGTTCTAATAAAGGCAAACTTTTTTATAGAAAGCTCAGACTGGAGAGCTATTATTTGGGATGTCAGAAGAATGAGCTTCCTCTACTCACATGGAGACTCTCTGGTATGCTTCTTGAACGTTCTGGAGAGTAGCTTAGTGTGGAATAAATAGTAATGGTTAGAACATCGGGCAGGGAGTTAGGAGACCTGGGTCTGATTTCCAGCTCTGCTACTAACTTGCTATGTGATTTGGGGCAAATAATCTAATCAATTTAGGCCTCAATTCTCTCCTCTTCAAAGTGAAGGCACAAGACTAAATTCTTTCCTAGTTCTGATAATCTGTTTGAAGGTCTCTTTCATAAAGAATAGTCTAAGTCTTGCGGTCCCTTTTCTCTTTAACATCCTATTCTTCTAGAACTCTCCTGGAACTGATTTTTTTTTTAAATCATGATAGGAAATTAGGATTAGATATAATATAATTTTGAACCCTTACCTTCCATCTTGGACTCAATACTATGTATTATTTCCAAGACAGAATTGCAGTAAGGGAGAGACGATGTTTTTTGAACCCTTACCTTCCATCTTAGAATCAATACTGTGTATTATTTCCAAGACAGAAGAGCAGTAAGGAGTAGACAATGGGAGATAATGGGAGTTAAATAACTCCCCAAAATAAAATGGGACCTAAATGGGAGTTAAATAACTTGCCCAGACACACAGGTAGGAAACTAGGAAGTGTCTGAGGCCAGATTTGAACCTAGGATCTCCTGTCCTATCCACTGAGCCACTTTGCTGCCCCTAGGTGGCATATTTTTAAACCAATACCAAAAATGAATTCGGTGCCCTTGGGGGTTCATGGGGATCATGGTTTTAGTGCTGAAAGGGGACTTGGAAGTCACCTAGTCCAACATTTTCATTTTACACGTAAGGAAACAGAAAAAAGAAAGGTTAAGTGACTTCATCTTGACACAGCTAGAGAGTGTCTAGGGGAGGATCTGAACCCAGATGTCTTCTAGGTTCCAAATGGAGTGCCCAATCCATTATGCCATCTTGAGTCCTACCTCTACAAATGTTAAGATGCTCCATTTACATACAACTTGCAAATACAGATGGATCTTGCTTTAGGCAGTAGGAGTTGCCCCTCTCCCCAAAGTTGTATATAAATAACATTTTTCTTTTGTAAATTGTACTGCATTTTAGATGTAGTAGGACAGCTTCTATTTAAAGGAATCTTGCAGTACATTCCTTTGCAAAGCCCCCTTATATCTGTTTTGTAAGTTTGGAATTTTGCACAAAGAGTTTTCTTAAAGCATTGCCCATTTATGGAGTAAAGACTGTTTATTCCTTACTGAATTCCCATGAGGGTGGCATACCTTTCCCCAAAGCATCAGTAATCAATGGAAAACAGCTGCTGTTCACCTCCTTCCTAAATTGCTTTTGTTCCTTTTGGAGAAATCAACATGTAGGGGTTCTCTTTTTGACCCTGCAAGGTGATAAAAGTAAGGAGAAAAATGATATCAATTATAATTCATAATTATGAAGATGGTGATGCTGGACATCATGTAACATTTTCCAGGTTTGCGAAGCACTTTACACACATCATCTCCATTGGGCCTTACCACAATCCAGTAAGGTAAGTATTAAACCCATTTTGCTGATAAAGAAACTGAGTTTCAGACAGGTTTTTTTGAGTTCTCATGCTTTGTACATGCCAGAGGTAGAATTCAAACCTAGGTCTTCCTGCTACAATGGCGAATGTAATAATAACTAATGACAAAGATAATATATTTTGTATGTATTAAATATATAATAATAGTATGTAATAAATAATAATAGTATACCCATAGTGCTTTAGGCAACTAGGTGGCTCAGTGGATAGAGCATGGGGTTTGAGGTCAGGAAGACCTGAGTCCAAATCTGGCCTCAGGCTAGCTGTGACCTTGGGCAAGTCACTTGATCCTGTTTGCCTTAATTCACTAGAGAAGGAAATGCCAAATCACTCCAAGAGCTTTGCCAAGAGAACCCCATGGACAGCGTGGGAGTGCTACGGTCCACGGGGTCACAAAGAGTTGGATGTGACTGAATTATTGCAGAACAATAATATGTAGTACTTTATGCAACTCTTATTTCATTTTATCCTCACAACAGTCCTGGGAGGTTAAGTGCTACCATTATCTCTGTTGTACAGATGAGAAAACCAAAGCTGAAGGAGGTTAAGCAACTTGCCCAGAGTCACACAGCTCAGAAGTGTCTGAAGGCTGGATTTGAACTCATGTCTTTCTGACTTTAAGTCTAGCACTCTCTCCACTCCTCCACCCACCTGCCTAATCTGGCAGTAAAAAATGATACTTCCAACTTGGGCTGTCTAAGAATAAAAAAACATGATCCTCCCTCTGTCCTCTGCCCTAGTCAGACATTATCTGGAATACTCTTTTTAGTTCTCGGTGCCATGGTTTAAGAAAGATGGTGTTGGAGCAGGTAGGTAGCTCAGTAGATAGGGAGGTCCTGGGTTCAAATCTGGCCTCAGACACTTCCTAGCTGTGTCACCCTGGGTAAGTCACTCAACCCAATTGCCTAGCCCTTATGATTCTTTTGCTTTGTAACCAATATTTAGTATAGATTCTAAGGTAAGGGTTTTTTAAAAAAAGGGTGATAAACTGGAGAGCATTTAGAAGAAGGCAGGATGGTGAAGAGCTAAAGGATCTAAGGATATATAGACTGGAGAAAAGAAAATTCAGGGGACCATGATGATTGGATTTAAGTATTTGACAGGCTTTTATAAAGAAGAAGAATTAGATTTGTTCTGTGTGGTTTTAGAGGATAAACCAAGGAACAGTGGAATGGAAGTTACAAAGAGGCCAGTCTAGGCTTGAGGTCAGGAAAACTTTCCTAACAGAATGATGGAGTGGTAGAATGGGCTGCCTTGGAAGATGGCGGATTCACTCTCATTCGGAGTCTTTGAGGAAGGGGGCACCTGACCACATGTCAGTATGTGACAGTAGGGTTTTTTAATGGATTAGATTGTAAGCCCCTTAAGGGGAGGGACTATCTTTTGTCTCTTTTGGTATCACCACTGCTTCACACAGTGCCTTGTACACAGTGGATGCTAAATAAATGTTTATTGATTGAATGGTGTATTAGGTTGAGCTGTATAGCTGAGGAGACCCCTTTTTTGTATTCAAAGAAATTTTATTTCCCCAATTACATGCAATAATAATTTTCAAAATATGTTTTCCAAAATTACAAGATCCAAGCAGTCTCCCTCCTTTCTTTTCCTCTCCCCCAACCCCCCACTTAGAGATGGTAAGCAATTTGCTCTGGGTCATACATGTATTATCGTGCAAAACACACTTCCACATTGGTCACTGTTGTGAGAGCACATTCATACAAAACCCAAACCCCCAAATAAAACTATAAATACACTGATGTGAAAGGCATCCATCCAATTCCAACAGTTCCTTCTCTGGAGGTGGATAGCATTCCTTATCATAAATCTTCCAGGATTGTCCCAGGTCATTGCCTTGGTGAGAGCAGCCGAGTTTTCACAGCTGATCGTCACACAGCATTGCTGTTACTGTGTACAACGTTCTCCCGGTTCTGCTTATTTTGCTCTGCATCAGTTCCTGCGGATCTTGAGGAGAGCCCTTCTAACTCCTGCCTGCTGTGATTCAATCACTCCAGCGCACTGCTCTCCACATTCCTTCACTTTGCCTCTCCACAGACAGATAAGAGAGCCTACATAATATCAACGGACACAAACCCAAAGGGAAGGGCCTCATCATGTTCTGAGGGATCCATCTGGGGGACTTAGGACAGGACAGAGCCAAGGGTTCAGAAGGATGAGGACGTGTGAAGAGGCATTGAAGAATTCACATGGATGCTACCACAGATTTCGCTGGAGTACTAATGAGAAAGGCTTTTCTCTTCAGACATTTACTTGGAAAGAAGGCAGGCAGGCCAAGAGGAAGGAAGGGAGAGAGTGGGGAGAAGCTCACTCAGAGCCAATGACCAGAACTCGGGGCTCCTAAGGCTCCACCTGCTACTCTTCCCTTCATACTATCATGTCTCTCTATCTTCTCCCCAGATCAAATGCTTAGACCTAAGAGGAGAATGGGTTTCTGAAGTGGCATGAATCAGTGGTTCCAGAAGGACAGGCAGGTCTATTTCTTTAGAGGAATCTGTGACAGGACTTCAATATCTTCATTTTGTAGATGATAAAATAAGGACAAGAGAGGGAAAGTGATTGTCTTGAGGCCACTTAAGAACTAGAAATAGAAGCCAGTTAGCTCCCTTTATTCCTAGACTTGTACTTTTTCCATTTGCAGATCTTCAGATCAGGACATATTTTCTTTTCCTTCCTTCCTTCCTTTTTCTTTCTTTCTCTCCTTCCTTCCTTCTCTCCTTCCTTCCTTCCTTCCTTCCTCCCTTCCTTCCT
>NC_058131.1:242540249-242576259 GCF_016433145.1 Gracilinanus agilis
CTTTCTTTCTTTCTTTCTTTCTTTCTTTCTTTCTTTCTTTCTTTCTTTCTTTCTTTCTTTCTTTCTTTCTTTCTTTTTCTCTTCCTTCCTTCCTTCCTTCAATTCTTACCTTCTGTCTTGGAATCAATACTGTGTATTGGCTCCAAGGCAGAAGAGTGGTAAGGGCTAGGCAAAGGGGGTCAAGTGACTTGCCCAGGGTCACACAGCTGGAAAGTGTCTGAGGCCAGATTTGAACCTAGGGCTTTCTGTCTCTAGGTCTGGCTCTCAATCCACTGAGCTACCCAGTTGCTCCCTTCTCTTCTTCTTTTTTTTTTAAACTTATTTTCTGTCCTAGAAGCAACTCTAAGGCAGAAGGGCAAGAACTAGGCAAACAGGGTTAAGTGACTTGCCAAGGTCATACAGCTAGGAAGTGTCTGAGGCCATATTTGAATCAGGTCTTCCTAACTCCAGGCTTGGTGCTTTATATACTGTGCCACCTAGCTGCCTCCAAGAAATACCTTTAATTATTATTATTTTTAATTCATAAATTCATCTTAAAATATTTTTCTGTGGTTACATGATTCATGTTCTCCATCTCCTCTCTTCCCTCCCCCATCCTGGAGTTTACAAGCAATTTCACTGGATTATATGTATATATTATCACTCAAATCCTATTCCCATATTATTCATTTTTGTAATAGAGTAACCAAAACCCCATATTATATACCCATATAAACAAGTGATAAATCATATGTTTTTCTTCTGCATTTGTACTCCCACAGTTCTTTCAAGATACCTTTTAAAGAGTGCTGAAAAGAATCAGAAAATCATTTAACCTATTCAGCTCTGAATATACTGGAAAATGGCCTTAGAATTCAATTTTTAAAAGCATTTATTCAGCTCCTAGCATATGCTAGGCACTCTGCTAGATTGGGGACATAAAAAGAAAGAGACCTGAAATAATCCCTGCCCTCAAGGAGCTTACATTCTACTATGGGCTGGGATCTATGGAAATCCAGATAAATAAAAAACCTACAAAGTGAGGGCAGGTAGGTAGGTCAGTGGATAGAGAGCCAGGTCTGGAGAGCTCTTATCCCTCTTCTGTCTTGAAACTAATACTCAGTAGAGATTCTTTCTAAGGCATAAGGTATGGGGTTAAAAAACCAAACAAACACATACAAAGTAAATCCACGTGGTTTGGGGTGGGCAGAACCTCAACAGCTGGGGTCTGGGATAAGTCACATAGAGGAGATGACATTTGAACTGAGCCTTGAAGGGCAGTAGGGGTTCTAAAAGGCAGGGAGGAGAGAAAACATTGGAAGAGATGAACCTTTGCCCTAGAATGAAGGAAGGTAGCATCTCCAGAAAACTCTTTGCTGTAGAGCACGCAGAAGTTCATCACTTTTTCAGTTTGCCAGTTCCTTCTCTTATCAGGAGATGTCTTAATGCAATTAGAATTCCATATTATGCCTCAATTTGCATAATCATGCAAATTTGGTGACCTCCCACTGCAGGAATAATTAGTGCTTGTGCTATGTATGACATTCTAAACTTCTAAATACAAGCCCTTTTTTCACACTGACTTTGCCAAAATGTTGGAAAGAATTACATCTACCCTTCTAGTTCTCTGGCACTAATTTGCTGTTGTTTCTGCAATATACACCTAGATTCCATTCATTCCCCTGAACTTTAAGAATCCATCCTAATTCCAGATAAGTCACTTGCCAGTTAAAGTACTTTGGGGAAGTCCCTTCCCTACAACAAGCCCCACTTTCCTCACTTGTAAAAGAGGGAGAAGTTTATAGACCTTGAACTAGAAGGGACCTCTGAGGTCATCTCATCCAACCACCTCATTTTACAGATGGCCCCAAAGGACTTAATGGCCTCATTCCATACCTCAATGCCTGTTATATAAAAAGTATTTAATAAATGCTTGTTGATTGACTGCCCAGGGTCGCAGAGGTAGTAAAGAGCAGAGCTGGGATTTGAACCTTAATCCATTCTGTCAAGTTGTTGTTGTTCAGTTGTTTCAGTCATGTCCAACTCTTCCTGACCCCATGTGGGGTTTTCTTGGCAAAAATACTGGAGCAGTTTGCCATTTCCTTTTCTAGTTCATTTTACAGAAGAGGAAAGCAAGGTAAACAGGATTAGGTGACCTGCTCAGGGTCACACAGCTAAGTGTCAGAGGCCAGATTTGAACTCACGAAGATGTGCCTTCTGAACTCAAGGTCCAGCACTTGAGCTACTTCAGCACCTAGCTGATCCCACTCTGCCATACTGTCCAGCCTGCTTCATATGACTGCGGGGGAGACCAAATGAGATAATGGTCTAAGTGAAGTACAAAATATGCTGAAAGTGGGGAGGATTGTTATTGGTAATAAAATGGTCATTTTGGGCCCAAGGACTTTGATGTCTGCTCTGTTACATCTGCTGTCATATTTAGTCACTTGTGGGAATAAATGAGCCACATGTCATCTTTCTCCCAAGCATCTGTTATTGAAACACACAAGATCTTCATTGTCCTTGCAAAAGCTGGCACTCCAGAGAGGAAAATTTGCTGGTAACGGTGAGTCAGGCAGGCTTCCTTGCCCAGACTTTCCATTGGCACTGACTTGAAACAGAGAGCAGGGTGCTCAAGGGAGTGGGAAAAGAATTGGCTCTGGAGGAGGCTAATGTCCTGATTCTGTGTAGTTGTATGATGGTACTGTTCTTCCATCTTTAAGGGGAAAAGGGAGCTCAGTTCTCTAGATGTCTGACTGTGAGTAACTTTGGAAAGTTATCTGAACTTCATCCAGAGAAGTCTTATTTCATAGATCCAGAAATAAAATGTAAAAAACTGGAAGAGCCTTTAGAACATAGTATTAGAGAGATAGAAGAAACATCAGAACATAGAATATCAGAGCTGGAAAGGACACTAAAAGATAGAAAACTAGAGCTGAAAAAATTCTTATAACACAGAATGTTAGAGGTAGACGAAAACTTAAAAGCTGAAAGGGCCGTTGGAATACATAACACAACGCTGAAAGAGCCTTTAGAACAAAGAACATTTAAAAAGTAGGGAAATTTACAATAGAGACTGTCAAAGCTGGAAAGGACATCAGGACATAGATTATCAGGGTTGGAAGGGACCTTAGGTCATAGAACATCAAAGCTGGAAGGGACTTAGAACCTAGGATATCAGAGCTGGAAGAGACATTAGAACATAGAACATCAAAGCTGGAAGGGACTTAGAACCTAGGATATCAGAACTGGAAGAGACATTAGAACATAGAACATCAAAGCTGGAAGGGACCTTAAAACACTGAACACCAAAGCTGGAAAGGACCTTAGAACACAGGATATCAGAACTAGAAGGGACTTTAAAATGTAGAACATCGAAGCTGAAAGATACTTTAGAACAAAGGATGACAGTGCTGGGAGGGTCCACAGAACATAGAACATCAAAGCTAGAAAGGGCCTTAGAACATAGAATGTCAGAGCTGGAAGGGAAGTTAGGATGTAGAACATCAAAGCTGGAAGGGACCTTAAAATAAAAAACATCAAAGCTGGAAAGGACCTTAGAACATAGAATATCAAAAAGGTGTAAAGGACCTTAGAACAAAGGATGACAGTGCTGGGAGGGTCCGTAGAACATGGAACATCTAAGCTAGAAAGGACCTTAGAACAAAGGATGACATAGAACATAGAATGTCAGAAATGGAAGGGAACTTAGGGTAGAACATCAAAGCTGGAAGGGACATTAGAATATATAGCATAGAAGCTAGAAAGGTCCTTAGAACATAGAATATCAAAAAGCTAGAAAGGACCTTAGAACAAAGGATGACATAGAACATAGAATGTCAGAGCTGGAAGGGAAGTTAGGATGCAGAACACCAAAGCTGGAAGGGACCTTGGAATATAAAACATTGAATCTGGAAAAGACCTTAGAACACAGAATATCAAAAAGCTGGAAAGGACCTTAGAATATAGAGCATAACAGTTCAAAACTGACTCAACTAAGTGTCAAAGGCAATCAAGGCCTTTCCTAAGTCTCTTGAAGATTTTGTTTACGTTTTGTGTTTGTTTATCTGTCTTCATGTTGTTTCTCTGAAATATAAGATCCCTGAGAGCAGGGATTGTTTCATTTTTGGTTCTGTGTCCCCAGCATAAGGCAGATGCTTAATAAAAATTTTCTAAATGTGTGAATCTAGGACAACCCTTTTAGTTTATAGCCTGGGGAAGTAATGTGCTCCAGGTCATGAGTTAGTAGCCAAGCTAGGATGTGAATTCTCCCTCCAATGCTCTTTCTACCATATCGCCCTGTGTACCTGGTACCTTTGTGGCTACCCTGATTTTGGAACTGAAAAGTTAAATCTAAAAGTGCCTCACACTTTCATTTTTACCAATTCCTTATGGTACACGATGCAATAGCCCACTCGATCTTTTACATCTATGTTTTATACATGACCACCCCCTCAATTCTCATTAGAAGCCAAAGAATTTCCAAAGATCAGAAGCTTATATATATGCAGTGAAGTTCTAATCTCTATTTAGCCATTATCACTCTGTGACACATTCCCCTACTAAACTCTAAACTTCAAAAGGGCAGAAATTATAACTCATTTATCTTTTTAAAAGAAAATACTTACCTTCCATCGATACCAAATATTGGTTCCAAGGCAAAAGATAAGAGTAACGTAAGAGCTAGGCAATAGGGGTTAAATGACTTGCCCAGGGTCACACAGATAGGAAGAATCTCTAGGTATGGTACTCTATCCACTGAGCCACTTTGCTGCCTCTTTCATATTTATCTTTTTTTTTTCTTTTTTCTTTTTTTTTTTTTTTTTTTTTTTTAAAGCCTTAACTTCTGTGTATTGGCTCCTAGGTGGAAGATTGATAAGGGTAGGCAATGGGTGTCAAGTGACTTGCCCAGGGTCACACAGCTGGGAAGTGTCTGAGGCCAGATTTGAACGTAGGACCTCCTGTCTCTAGGCCTGACTCTCAATCCACTGAGCTACCCAGCTGCCCCGCTCATATTTATCTTTGAAGCTCATATTATAGGTAGGTTGCACATAGAAAGCACTTAATAATGGAGGTTGAATTGAATTGAAATCCATCCCTGCTCCTTATTAACTGAGTCCTTTAGCAGATCTCTGTCCCTGTCGGCTTCTTTCCCCTTCAAAATGGCTATAATAATATGGAGAATTGTCATGAGGAAAGTACTTTGCAAAAGCTTCAAGGACTGTAGAAATGAGTTATTATTATTGCTATTATTGAGTTGCGCCAAAATTGTGATATTTTGGTTCTTGGACCATGACAATCACAACCCGAATAGAGAAATGGTGCCCTCAGACATTTATGTTAAAGGGAATTACATCCTGTGTAATTGCAATCGTCTCAGTCACAGTTGGGGTTTTTTAAACACCAGAAATGCTTTGAGAAAAAATGAGGGAAGAGACCCAAGGAGACCACCACCATGCTTGAAATCCTGTTAAACTGCAGACAATACCAAAGCTAACAGACCCTGACCGAATAAGCCCATGAAGAAAAAGGCCCACAGACTTTTCCGGGGAATCCCTGTGACGGCCTTTGTGAGTGGGGTTTCTGGCGTCTGGGCGATGGCAGGCAGAGGGCACCTCTCTTTTCCTAGCTATTCTAGGGTTTGGAGCTTGGAATGAAATGGAATCTCCAAGATATTTGACTTTCTGCCTCACACACGGGCTCTCCAAAAGCAATGACTTCACATTTTTATGACTTGGGAGGCCATAGCACACCACGAAGCAAGACGGGGACAGAGATTTCATAATATTTATTGACACAGTATTTTCCTCACAAAAACTCTGTGAAGTAGATAGTTGAAGAGCTAATGACCTCATTTTTACAAGTGAAGGAACTAAGATTCTGAGTGTAGCCATTTTGAAGGGGAAGAAGCTGACATGCTAAAGGACTCAGTTAATAAGTAGCAGGGATGGATTTCAATATAATTGAAAATACTCAGTGCTGTGCTATCTAATGTTCCAATCAGATAATTTAGGTGTTTGCCATTTGACCCATGGGCAGAATAAAAAGAAAATAAAGATGTTTGTGGGAGAGGAAGGTAAAAGAGTGGGAGATGGACTCCTTTCTAGAAGCCCTGGTCTTTAATCAAATTCTGAACTAAGTTTTACTATAAAATAACAGCTTTTCTCAGTAAATTCTTTCTTTTCTTTATTTTTTTTTTTTTGGTATCTGGCATCTAAATGAGAGTTTGAGGATATGTTATTAAACTGAAGTTTAATTTTAATTTACTCTCATTAAGCATAACCTCTATTATATGCAACTTTAATATTAAAGGTCATGCTAAAGATAAAATTAGAAGAGAATGAAAGTAGATAGTTTTCATAGTTTTGATTGAGAAATTCCTTAAAAATATTTTTTCAGTTTATTTTAAAAATATTTTCCCATGTTTATATGATTCATTTTCTTTCCCTCTCCCCTCCCAGATCTGACAAGCAATTCCATTGGGTTGTACAAATGCTATTACTTGATACCTATTTACTGACTGAGAAATTCTTAATTAATCATAAAACAGACAGTTTTGATAATATGAATTGGAAAAGTATTTACACAAACAAAATCAATGCACCAGATTATAAAAGAAAGCCTTACATCAGGGGAATATTCTTTGACTCAAATATCTATAAGTGTCTAATATCTTCCTGAGTTCAAATCTGGATTCAGATGCTTACTGTGTGACCCTGGGTAAGTCACTTAGCTCTGTTTGCCTCAGTTTCTTCATCTGTAAAAAGAGCTGGAAAAGGAAATGGCAAACCACTTCAGTATTTTTGTCAAGAAAATACCAGATAGAGTCACAAAGACTTGGACATAACTGAAAAGGACTAAACAACAGCAACAATATCAGTTATATTGGGGAACAGATGTAAATATGTAAAAACAAGAGCCATTCCCCAATTAACAATTCTCAAAAGTAGAATGACAAATTATTAACAACCATATGAAAACTGATTTAAATTACTAATAACATAAGAAAAATGCAAATCAAAGCAACTTTAAGGTTTTACCTCAAACCCAACAAATTAGCAAAGATCATGAAAGGTGGGGATAGAGGAGTTGTAGAAAGATAGACAAAATAATAGTTAGTGAAACTTTGACTTGTTCTAGCCACTCTGAAAAAGTTTGCTTAAAAAAAAAAGAACAAAATGTCTTACCTTCAACCCAAAGATATTAGGAAAGATCCCCATATACACCAAAATATTTAGAGAAATTTTCTTTGTAGTAGCCAAGAACTAGGAGGAAAAATGAAAGGCAAGATATGCATCAATTTGTGAATGAATAAACAAATTGTGGTACATGAATGTAATAGAATATTATGACACTATAGGAAATAACTCAAATGAATAATCAAGAAAAACATAGGTATCAACATCATATTTGTGTCATAAAAAGATTTTGGAAAGATTCCCTCTTCTCTTATTATTCAAAATAGTCTATGTAGCATTGGAGTTAGAAGTTCTTAGAAAATTTGGTAGAATTCACTTGTGAAAGGAATCCAGGAGCCTTTTTCTTAGGGAGTTCTTTGACTGTTACAATTCCTTTTTCTGTGATGGTTTTGTTTAAGTATTCTATTTCTTCTTTTATTAATCTGGGTAGTTTATATTTTTGTAAGTATTCATCTTTTTACTTAGATTATCAGATTTATTGGCATATAATTTGGCAAAATAAGTTCCAATAATTGCTTCTAAAGAGAAACATAGGAAGATTTGTATAAACTGATACAAAACGAAGTGAGAAAAACCAGAAAACAAACAACGATATAAACAGAAATTTAAAAACAAAACCCTGAATGTTTTCTGATTATAATGACCTCATTTGGCTCCAAAGAAGAGATGTAGAGGTGGGAGAGTTGGAGTGAATGTGTATTTAGGCATGTAGAAGATTGTATATACTGGCAAATTCAATTGATATGTAGGTTAGTTTTGCTAAATTGCTTTTTAACATCTTTTTTCCCCTCCCTTTTTGTTACTAAGGATAGCTCTGGGGGAAGGCATAAATTTGGAAATGAAGATGATGTAAAAAAAAATTTTAAATAACAATGAAAATTTTAAAATAACCACCATGAAAATATTCTTCTGATACTCTATCATGTCATGGAGGGTAACCCTGGTTCTCTGAGGTTACAATAGTGAAATATAAGTTCTGCTTAAACCAAATAATAGAAAGACTTTGAGTATGAGTCTAGCCCCAGACCACAGATCTGTCATTTAGTGATCAGTCAAGTTTAGTGTGGGGAATCACATCTACAAATAGAAGACAAATTAGAATGAGAAAAGTACCTAAAGGAAGCTAGAGAGGCATGAAGCATGGGAAGGGAGGAAGGGATCTCCTTTAGCTAAGAGGATGAGAGAAGGCTTCTTGGAAGAGGCTGAATCTGGGGAAGGCCCTCAAGGAAGAGAAGAATTTCAATAGGTGGAAACAAAAGGGAATACTCTCTGCTCTGGTGAGCACCACATTCCCCAGGGTCTTATCTAGCCACTCCATAGTAGCATCTGGGGTTTGAACTCCCCATCTCTATAACTTAAAAAAATTAAATATTCTTAGAATTGCTAGTTAAACCCCCTCCCCCAGAGGGCCACAGTCCACATGGTGAAGGGCAAGAACTAGGTTTGTTCCTTCATATTGTGGCTCTTTTGCTTCCTTGTTTTCTGAGTCTTGCTCTTACTGTTCCCAGATTGAATCAATAGTTCCTTGACTTGGTCCAGAAAGTCCTCCATTTCTCTGTTAAAGCTTCTCTGAAGCTCCCATATTGGCCCCTAGAATTCATCTTGGTCTGGTAACTCCTTGACCCTCTGATAATATCTCTTAGCAGCACCTGGCCCCCACCACTACCACCACTTCTCTTTTCTCTGGAAAGCACTAAAAACTTACACTGAGAGAGCCAGGACTATTATGCCTCTGGGCTAGTTAATACTTTACAAGGTTTTGTTGGTTAGGTCCAGAGCTCTCCTTGGCCAGCTTATGGAAGGACCCTTTCAAGACACTATGTAGAAGGGGACACAGGTGGGTGGCTCAGTGGATTGAAAGCCAAACCCCGAGGTGCTGGGTTCAAATCTGACCTCAGACACTTCTTAGCTATGTGACCCTGGGCAAATCACTTAACCCGAATTGCCTAGCCCTTACCATTGTTCTATCTTGGAACCAATACACAGTATGGATTTTAAGTCAGAAGGTAAGAGTTTATTTAATCATTAATTAATTATTTATTATTATTTATTTGTCCTTCTTAACTGATAGTCCCTATGCTTCATTCCTAGTCTGATTAAAACAACTAAATCCTATTTACTTCTTCTCCATCTCAGGATATAGACAGTCCTTTCTTTCACACCTCAGAATGCAGGCTGGCATTGTGCTTCCCATGTGGCCAGCACCTTTTGCTAAGTCTTATTGAGGCTACGGAAAAAATACAACCTTCCCCAGTCCCCTTTCTTTTAAACTTTAATTTCCTTCCAATTCCTGTCAGTCTTCCCCTGCTCCTCCCCTTCACACTTTCTAAGACTTAGTGTAGCATCAGGCCAGATACTGTGTCGAGACAATTGTGGGCAACAATTTTGTCTTTGATAACGTGCCAGTTCTGGAGAAGTTTATATGGTGTATTCTCAGGGATACTGGGAGTTCCAAATTGATTATATGGGGAGTTTTTGTCCATGAATTTCCGAAGGGCATCGAACTTCTGGACTAGAATGCTGACCACCTGATCACACATTTTTACACACATAGTGATGCAGAAGGAAATCCTATACTTTGAGCTTTAGGTATGAGGTTGTCAGAAGTGTTTGGTTTTTTTATTTTTTATTTTTTAATTTTTTTTAAACCCTTAACTTCTGTGTATTGGCTCCTAGGTGGAAGAGTGGTAAGGGTAGGCAATGGGGGTCAAGTGACTTGCCCAGGGTCTCACAGCTGGGAAGTGTCTGAGGCCAGATTTGAACCTAGGACCTCCTGTCTCTAGGCCTGACTTTCAAATCACTGAGCTACCCAGCTGCCCCCCTGTTTGATTTTTTTTTAAACCTTACTTTCTGTCTTAGTAATAACTCTAAGACAAAAGGCTAAGGGCTAGGCAAATGGAGTGAAGTGATTTGCCCAGGGTCATGCAGCTAGGAAGTGTCTAAGGCCAAATTTGAACCAAAGTTCTCCTGACTCCAGGCCTGGCACTTTACATACTGTGCCACGTAGCTGCTCTAGAAATAGATTTCTCTAAACTCATACCTTCCATCATAGAATCAATACCAAATTTTGATTCCAAGGCAGAAAAGTGGTAAGGGCTAGGCAATAGGGGGTTAAATGACTTGTCCAGGATCACATAGTTAGGGAATATCTGAGGCTAGATTTGAACCCAGAACCTCCCCTCTTTAAACCTGGCTCTCTGCTCACTGAGCCACCTAGCTGCCCCACTCCAGAAGTATTTTTCTAAAAGAATTCTATATTATTATCTTCTAAGCATTTACACTTAGAGTGAGAGAACCAGAAATGAATGGAATTATCCTAGGACTGGAAATCTCTCTTACTCAAGCCATTTCAAAGTTATAGTCCTTAGGGAAAAATTAAATTAATACTTTGCCCCACCAAACAGAACAACAGTCACATAGCTTTCAACCACACCCTTGGAGAATCATTCTCCTAAAACCTTTCAATTCCCTTTGACCACTCTCCTTCCCAGCTGGTTGGAAAGTAAACCCAAGAGAATCTTCCAATTGCTTGGGTCTTTGCAGAGACTTCTTCTCTTTGTTAATTATTGGAATCCTTTCAGAGAATGGGGAAAAAGGGTACAACTATCTGGTGAGTCAGTCAAAGGTTCCTTAGCCCTGAAAGGTCATCACCCTAATTTCTTCATAGCCCTTTCTGGATTGATATGATGAGATTGGAGACGGATCTCATTTCATTCTTCTTACACCTTATATTCCGCATACTTTGCAATACATTGGTGCTGACCCAGCTGTTTCTCAAACAAGATATTCCATCTTTTGACTTTAGGTACTTGCACTGGATGTCTCCTCTGTGTAGAATGCTCTCCCTTCTTATCTCTACCTCTTGGCTCCCCTGGTTTCCTTTAAATCCTAGATGAAATTCCACCTTTCCCAATTCCCCTTGATGTCTTCCGTCTGTTGATTATGTCCAATTTAGCCTTCTCTCCCTCCTTAGGCTGTGAACTCCCTGAGAGTAGGGACTGTCATCTGTCTCCAGCATTTAGCTCACTGTCTGGCACATAGCAGGTGCTTGATGAGTATTAATCGACTGACAATTAAAGAAAGGCTGAGGTTTCTTAGGAAGAATGCCTCAGACTAGGGCAATTTTAAAATGCTTCTTAATCTTTCTTAGGAAAAAAAAAAGAACACTTTCTGTCTCAGTTCTTCTACAGAAAAGCAATAAAGGCTAAGCAGTTGGATATAAGTGATTTGCCTAGGGCCATGTTGATAAACCTATGATACGCTTGCTAGAAGGGGCTGCTCCTTTCCCCCTCCACATGAGCCAGAGGACATTTTTCACATCACCTGTCCCTCTGCCCAACAGACCAATGGGAGCACTTGGGGGTAGGGGCTCACATATGCATGAGGGTTGCACTTTGGGCACTTGGTCTCTAAAAGGTTTGCCATCACTGGCCTAGGGTCACACAGCTAATAAATGTTTGAGGCCAGATTTGAACCCTGGTCCTCTGGACTCCAAGCCTAGCACTCTCTCTGCTGTACTACCTAGTTGCCCCTTCTTAATATTTCTTAAAGACACAGTGACAGAGGGGGATTAAACTCCACATAGGTATTAATTTTTTGCAATACACAGTTATACTTTATAATTTGTACCATCTTGTTGCACATTCTGCATTGATTAATAGGCCTAGGCTCCTTAAGGGACAATCTAAAATTTTTGGTGACAATGCCCTGACTACCATAAACTCTTCCATTTCTGTAATCAAATCCACATGACTTAGTTATTTTTTCATCATTTTTTAAATAACATATTGTTGATTGGGCTGATTTGGTTATTGCCTATGAATGGACTTTTGATTCCACTCTTGGTCTTTAAGTAGTTTGATAGGATTAATCTAGTGGCAAACCACTTTTAGTTACATTCAACAAATCCAGTGGTCTACCTAGAGTTATTATTTTTATCTGTGTAACCATTGGCAAGACCATTAACTCCTCTGGTGTTAGCCATAGTTCCAAAGGAAAATCAATAGAGTCCAAGGCAAAGAAGAATCTTCTAGCAATGGTAAGGTTCTTTAGATGCTCCTGTTAATAGATGGTATTACACTGATTGCATAAAACTCAGCCACAGTGAAGAATCATCCAAATAAAATCCATACTCACTCAAGAGAGTTAAGTCTAACTACTGTTATGAGGAAGATTATTTAGTTGTTATGTAGGAGACTTAGCAGGAAGGGCTGGAGAATTCCACGTGGAATGGGGAAGCAGGAAGTGGCTTGCTTTCTCTCTGAGAAGGACTCCATGGTGGTTGGGACAAGCTGTAACTGACCCTGGGAGACCTCAGAGCTAGTGGAGTTGCACCCTGATTGCCTGGGATCTTGGACAGTGGTGAAGATTGACAGCAGAAGACAACAACCCTGCAAGGCAACACTGAGTAGGGAAGAGACCTGTGAACTGGTAGACAGCTTGCAGACTTCAATCCCTACCTGGCTACATCAGTTCTGGAGGAGTTGGTTCCTGGAATCCTGTAACATCCCTGGAATAGTTGTGAGACCCCAAGTTCAAGCCCCATCCTCAGGTCCTTAGACAAGCTGTCAAAACCTGGCTAGAACCAGGTTGGCTAAGGAACTTTCTCCTTTTGACTCCAGTCCTGGGTTGTTAGACATAGTTTTACCTAACCCCCTTTCCAATACCCTCATATCATTATTAAACTGATTCCCTGTGTGTTTTTAGTAATTTTAGGTCCTCATTGTGTGTATGTATTAATCTGTATTTATTCCAGGCTGGGTGGGGCTGAGTGACAGTTGGTCAGGCTTAACTGTCATTTCAGGCAATGGTCTTTCCCTTGTAGTTAAACCTGGTTCCCTGACTTGTAAAGTCACACCCATTCTCCCTTCCTGTCTTCTATCCACCCCAGTGAGCTCACAAGTAATATTTAAGGCACCTTCCCTGGTTTTTCCCCATTATACTACTCACAAAGGAAAAATCAGATGGATACAGAATGTCTTCTATCTAGTGGTGTCAAACACAAATTGAAAAATATCTTCATGGGTTACATACTGAATTAGAAAACCTCAGATTAGCATTATTTATATTGTACTGTATTTTTATTCATTTTGTTTAACATTTCCCAATTCTATTCTAATCTGGTTCAGATAGCACTCAGGATTTTTGCAAACTACTTACACAGTGGGAGTGGGAGTGGGACCCTCTGGCTCTAAATTATGATCATACAATCACAGATGTAGAACTGGAAAGGACTTATAGGTCATTGGTCCAATTCCCTCATTTACAGAAGAGGGAAACAAGACCCAAAGAGGTTCTTTGTGGGAAGCCAATAAGAGAATACATAAAAATCTGAGACTCCTCCCTCTTTTGACCCCTTTTGTTATCTTTGTGATTTCTTGTTGAAAAGTATTGTGGCCTTATTGAAGAGCTTTAGGTTCCTAGAGGGTCAGCATTTAAAAGGTTAACACTCTCCCCCTTTGGCCAGGAATGCAGCTGCCTGGTATAGCCAAGGCCAAAACCTTAGCAGGGGCAATTCAACCCTGAGAAAAATATTCCCTGACTTGGCTCTCTGATAAGAATCCAGTCAAAATTCAGCCTTGGCCTTGGTCTGTTCTGAAGCCAATGAGACGTTTTGTGTGACATAATTTATAACTTCTGCGCATCTGCAAAGTTTCGGGGGCGGGGGTTCTTTTGTGTGAAATGAGTCTTGAAATATATATAATAAACTCCATGTTCCTGGAGACAGAGCTGGAAGCATGAGCTAAAAGATGTTCAGTGTCCCTTATTTCCTTATCAACTAAGCTGTCCTTATCAGATTATCAGAGATGATAAAGGGATCTTGAGAGTTCTTATTTTCTAAAAGTCACACAGGTTGTAGGTGGAAGAATCTGAGTTCAAATCAGGCTCCAAATTCAGTACTCTTTTCCACTGAAATATATCTTGAGGAGTAATGCAAATAGCCAATGAATTTGGCCAACAACTAAAGAAAAGGAAGAAACTGGGTTAGATTACCTTTGGAAAATTGCAAAAAACCTGGAAACTTACAAAAACTGATGCAAAGTGAAGTGGGTAGAACCAGGAGAATATTGTACATAGTCAAAGCAATATTGTATGATAATCAACTGTGAATGACTTAGCTAATCTCAATAATACAGTGATCTAAGACAATTTTCAGGATTCATAATGAAAAATGTTATCCACATCCAGAGGAAAAACTGATGGCATCTAAATGTAGATAGAAGCATATGATTTTTTTCCCCATTTTTTTTTCTTGGCCTATGTTTTCTTTCACAGCATGATTAATATGGAAATATTTTGCATGATTATGTACATATAATCTGTATCAAATTGCTTGCCATCTTAGGGAGAGAGTAGGGCATGGAAGGAGGGGAAAACTGGAACCCCAATCTTAGAAAACAAATGTTAAAAATTATTTTATGTGTAATTAAAAAAATATTATTAAAAAAGAAAATTGCAAAGCTCTTTTAATGACTTCAAGCTTCTCTCTGAGATGAAGGCCCATTTTTAATACCAATATTCTTCCAATGATATTATATGACTGGGAGTTATGAAATCTGACAATCCTCAAAGAACATAAGGCATACATTACATGTGAGCAGAATGCAACACATTAGGAGCAAAGAATTTCAGAGGAGAAGTGATGTCAAGGATGATACTTGAGAACAATACAATCAAGTTGGGTGAAGTGGAAAAAGCATTCATTCTGGAGTCAGTGGATCAGGGTTCAAAACTTATCTAGGCACTTCCTGTTTGACTGGAGACAAGTCACAACCTCCTGGGAGCCTCAATCTCCTGATCTGTAAAAGAAAGGGGTTGGACTATATCTGGCCTCAAAGGCTATCTCTAACTCTGGCTCTGTGACCCTATGAAAAAAAAGAGGCGCCCATCACTTAGCAACAGGAAGGGATTACCAATGGACAACTGGCATGCTCCACTGATATCCGTCCTGGTGGCTTCAAGAAAAGAGGTTAGCTAGGTAGCACAGTGGATAAAGCACCAAGTCTGGAGTTGGGAAGATCTGAGTTCAAATCTGGCCTCAGACACATCCTGGCTATGTGACCCTGGGTAAGTCACTTAATCCCAATTGCCTAACCCTTATTGCTCTTCTGACTTAAAAAGTACTTGGTTTCAATTCTAATATGGAAGGTAAAGGTTTTAAAAAAGAGAGAGAGAAATTGAACAAAGTCTTGGTGTCTTGGGCAAGGCTTCATAATGGAGGGCATGGCCAAGAATCATACAGGGCCATGATTGGAGGAAAAATCCACATGAATGGGATCACAAATCTACTTTTGGAAGTCATCTTTGTCCCGCTTTCTTGGAAGACCAGTGCATTTCAATTCAATCTATTCAATTCAGTTAGCATTTATTATTCACCTGACACTGGAAATACAAAGACAAAAAAAAAAAGAAAGAAAATAGTCTCTGACCTCAAAGAGTTTGTGAGAGAGAATACTTTAAAGCACTATATAAACCTGAGGGTTGTTTTTAAAAAAGGTGAGTTATTATTATTGTTAATAATAACAATAATTATAGGATCAGCTAGGGGGCTCAGTGGACAGAGCACTGGGAATGGAGTTGGAAGGTCCTGGGTTCAAATCTGGTCTCAGACGCTTCCTAGCTGTGTGACCCTGGGCAAGTCACTTATATTCCTTTACCTCATCCTTGACCTTTTATCTTAGAGTTGTTACTAAGACAGAAAGTAAAGGTTTAAATAATTATAATTATAATTGTAACTACCATTTACATAGCACTTCAAAGGGTTTGCAAAGTGCTTTATTTCATTTTATCCTCCCAAGAACCTGGGAGATAGGTGCTGTTATTATCCCCATTCTACAGATGAGGAGACTGAGGTAGAAAGGTTAAGTAGAACTTTTAGATTAGAAGGGGTAATACAATTCAAAATGGAAATAATGTCTCCTGGAAGACTCCCTTTCTTCCTTTTAGACACAAGTCACGCCCTGTCTTCTGCATGTAGCCTCTCATCATCCTTGTTCTCCAACTGTTTGTGCCCCTTTTCTCAAGCTACCTTGTATTTTGCCATCTTGGGTTTGCTTTGTACTTATTCTTTACATATTTCCATATGTACTTATTACTTCCCATTAGAATGTAATCTCCTTTTGAGTAAGATTTATTCCGTTTTTTTTTTTTTTAAGTCTTCTGTCTTAATATTTATTCTCAGGCAGAAGACTAGTAAGGGTCAGGAAATTTGGGTTAAGTGACTTGCCCAGGGTCACACAGCTAAGAAAGATTTAAATCTAGATTTGAACCCAGGTCTCCCAACTCTAGACTGTGTGCTCTATCCATTGTGCTATCTAGCTGCTCTTATTTCATTCTTTGTACTTGCATCCCTAGGGCTCAGTATAGTATCTGGCACACAGTAGGCACTAAATAAAAGCTTATTGATTGACTAATAGTAAAAGGATTGCTGTGAGCAAATAGTACACAATTATCTGAAGAATAATGTATTGACAATAAATGCCTTAGTTGGCTAGAGGAAAGAGATCACTGGGCAGGAAGAGATAATTAAGGAAGGCTTACGTTAACAGGATTTAGAAGTAAAAAGGATGTTAGACCCTTCTGGAATCTAATTTCCCCTACTTTTGGGGGGAGAAAATGGGGGTTTGATGAATGGAGGTCTTTCATAAAGGTAAGTAACAGGGCCAAGATTTTAATTCTGAACTTAAATCCTGCAGTTGGGTGGACTTGGAGTCAGAAAGAACTTAGTTCAAATCTGACCTCAGATACTCACTAGCTGTGTGAGCCTGAGCAAGTCATTTAACCTTCATCTGACTCAGTTTCCTTAATTATAAAATGGGGATAATAAGAGATCTATCTCACAGAGTTGTTTAGAGAGTGAAATGAGAGAATATTTGTAAAGCACTTAGCGCAGTGTTTAAGCACATAGTAGGTGCTTAATAAATGCCCTTCAGTTTCCTTTTATTCTGACAATAAATCCAGTGTCCTTTGCCTTACATCTCAAGGAAATGTAACTATCATTATCTCCATTTTGAAGATGAGAAACCCAAGCTTCCAGAGCTGAAGCAAGTGATTTGCCCAAGTTCACAGGACTAATAAACAACAGAGCCATAAATTGAACTCAGATCTTTTGACTCTGGTGCTCTTTTTGGCTCCAAAGTACTACTTCCTGGAAAAAGTGGGATTGAAAAGCTGGGTAACGGGTGGGCAGGGGGAGAAGAGGTGAGGGTTCAGTGATGCAGACTAAAGGGGTGTCCACACAGTGGATGTTTGATTCAGCATCCAAAGAAAAAGAAAGAAAGACGAGTTAGTCTCCTGGCGGTTTCCCAGCATCTGTGTATTAAACAGTGGGTTGATACAGGCAATGGGAATGTGCCAAAGATGGGTCGATTTTCCATGTGTAGAATTCAATGGAATTCTGGTGGATATGATCACTCAGCACCAAAATCAATTGAATTATAGTAGGGCAGACTCTGATCAATATGAATTGGCCATTAGTACTGCTCCATCTCAAAAACAGGAACACAAATCTGAAAATTCAGGCCCCCAAATAATCAATCAGGTGGTATTGTTTGGTATTAGGTAGAGCAAGCAAATTGACTACATTTTACAATTGTTCAGTCTATTGTTCTTGGCATTGTGGAAATACAATAAGACGTGATTTTCTTTAGTGCTTTAAAATGCACACGATTCCTCATAGGAGATTATAATATAATATGATATGATATGAATTAGAATCCTAATTTTATTTTATTTTGAAACTCTTACATTCTGTCTTAGAATTCTATGGCAGAGTAGTGGTAGGGGCTAGTAAACGAGGATTAAATGACTTGCCCAGGGTCACATAGCTAAGAATTATCTGAGGTCACATTTTAACCCAGTTCCTCCCAAATCCAGGTCTGGTGCTCTTTCCACTGTACTATCTAGTTGCTCCGTTATGATCCTTATTTTAAAGATGAAGAAAGGGGGCAGCTGGGTGGCTCAGTGGGTTGAGAGCCAGGCCTAGAGATGGGAGGTCTTTGGTTCAAATCTGGCCTCAGACACTTCCCAGCTGTGTGACCCTGGGCAAGTCACTTAACCCCCATTGCCTAGCCCTTACCATTCTTCTGCCTTGGAGCCAATATACAGTATTGATTCCAAGATGAAAGGTAAGGGTTTAAAAAAAAAAAAGATGAGGAAAACTGATGTTGGGAGAGGGAGAATTATTTGATAAAGGACATTCTAATTTGACCAAAGTTACTGGCACAGCCTGAAGTCGAATCCAGGTCATTTGACCCCCAACTTAACATACAACTTAACTTCCTTCCAGAAGAAAGAAATAAAACACGAAGAAAATAAGAAAGTGTATGCTAAACCCAAATGGACATCATTATTCCAATCAATAGTGGCCACGGTTGGAAAGCAAAGAAAGAACTGTGGGAGGCTAAGTTAGGCAAAGTTGGAGCTGAGTTTTGAAAGAGGGGAGAGAAGAAGGTTGGTAAAGAATTGGGGCTGGATTGGGCCTGCTCTCAAGGGACAGGGATATATTAGCAGCTCCATCAGCAAAGGCTCAGAAATAGGAGGAGGCTAGTCCCACACCAAAGACAGGGGACAGATTTGCTGGCTGGGCAAGAGAGAATCTGAGAGAGAAAATAAGGAGTGATGAGAGCAGAGAGGGAAAGGGCTCTGGATTGGAAACTCGTGGAGTTTGGATTTGTTAGGAGATCTTTATGATTTCTGGAAGTTCTTTGGTTTTTACATTTTAAATTTATTTATTTGTTAATTACATTAACATTTCCAGGTGACTCCCTCCCTCTCTTTCCACCCTGCCCTAGAGAAGGCGTTATTTCGCAAAAAAGATTTATCTATTTATAAAACTGTCTTAGGTATTTCTGTGATCAGTTCTGTCTCTGGAGGTGGACATACACAAGTCATTCTTCAAGCAATATTTCTGTCGCCATATATAATGTTCTCTTGGTTCTGCTGGTTTCACTCTTCGTAATTTCATGTAGGTCTTCCCATGTTTTTTTGTTTTCATTAACCTTAAAAGGCTATCCACTGCCATAGAAGGAACAGGAGTCTGAATGCAGATTTGAAACATGCCATTCTGCACTTTATTTTCTCCATGAATCTTTCTCCAATATAAGCATTATGCCTCTTTGTTTCACAACACGACAAATGGGCAAATAGATATTATATGATATATTTTTTTAAATTTTTAAACCCTTAACTTCTGTGTATTGACTTATAGGTGGAAGAGTTGGTAAGGGTAGGCAATGGGGGTCAAGTGACTTGCCCAAGGTCACACAGCTGGGAAGTGTCTGAAGCCGGATTTGAACCTAGGACCTCCCGTCTCTAGGCCTGGCTCTCAATCCCCTGAGCCACCCAGCTGCCCCTTATATGATATTTATATAAGTACAACCTATGTAATATCACCTGTCTTCTTGGGGAAGAGTGAGGAGTGAGAAAAAAAATGAGATGAATTTTTGGACATCACTAATGTGAGAATTTGTTTATCTTGGATAAGCATATTTATTATAATTTATTACATACTGATAACAAATCATGTTATGTTATTATATTTTATTAAACCATATTATTTATTGTCACACTATATAGATTATTATGTTATTAACATATTATATTACGTTACATATAACAATAAAAATAATATCTATGCTTTCAAAAAATAAAATAAAATTAGCCAGCTCATCATTTCTTATGGCATAGCAGTATTCCATTTCAATCTTATGCCACAATTTGTTTAGCCATCTCCCATTCGAGATCTGGGAAATTTTTTCACAGAATATCAAAGCTTGAAGGGACCTCAGACTGTGCGATCTTTGGAAGGTCATTTAAGCTCTTCTAGGTCTGTTTTCTCATCTGTAAAATGAGAAAATAGGACTATACCTCTAAGGTCTGTTCCAGTTCTGAATCTATGATCCTGTGAATACGAAACGAGAGACAACAAGAAAAACAAAGAATATAGACTATCAGAGCTGAAAGATCTTTTCCTGTGATATGCTAGTCCAAACTTCCTTTTATAGAGAGAAGGAAATTTATGACCAGGGAAGGAATGACTTACCCAAGGTCACATAGTAAGTGATGGAGCTGGAATATGGATTCATAGCTTGGTCCTCCTTCCACTGTACCAAACTTTGCAGAGAGAATGAATGATAAATCCCAAAGAGCTAAGTAATGCACTGACTGGTATCCAATGAGGTCAAGAAGAAGAAAACAGATTATGCTCAGAGATGCCCTCACTTCTACCATTGTCTTTATTATCACCCCCTTGGGGCATCTCATATGTGAATAAACTAGGACAACAGGATGCCAAAGCACAGAGGTGAAAAGCTTAAAATTCAAATAAAGTATCCATCTGTAGTGCTAGACAAATCGATTAAGATAGTGTGTGAAAGAGTGCATTATACTTGGAATCAGAGTATTCAGATTGGGGCCTGCTTCTATAATTTTCTAGCTTTGTTATTTCTCTAGGTCTCAGTTTCCCCATCTGCAAAATGGAAATAATAAGTCCTACTCTGCCTCTTTTGTAAACTAAATTACCACAGAAATATAAGCAATTTTATTTATCACCATAAAAGTCCTCAGCCAACAAACACTTAATTGTGCCAAGTAAAGAGACATAGCAGCCAAGGACAACACCAGTTTACAGTATAAGCTCATTTGCAAAACATTGTGGGGGATGAGGATGGAAGACTAGAAGTACTATTATCTCACAAGGCATGAAGAAGCACTTAAGGGGAAAAAAAATTATCCTGCCAGGCTTGGCTAGGGATCAAGGTAAGTCAGATCAGCCCAAGATCATTTGTAGATGAAATAGGAATGAGGACAACCAACAGACATGAAGTAAAACAGATCTGCCAACATTTTTTGAGTTATTTATTTTCATTGGCAAGGATAGTAGAACAGCCACATTTGGCTTTTCCCACTCAGAACCTGATTCGTTATATAAGGAAGTGGCAGGGGCATTTAATTTGAGGGGAAGAACTGTTGGACCTGACCAGATACACGCAGAAGAAAATGTTCTTTAGATGCCAAAATTTCCAGAGTATTTGGAGATCCATTTGTGAGAATTCTCTGAGGAAAGGAAGACTCAGAACCTAGGGCAGAGAACTCATTCCAGGTCGCTCTCTGTGTATAAGCTATCTCCCCATTCCTGGAATGCACTCTCTACCTATCTCAACCTCTCAGATCTTTAAGATTCATTCAAAGGGTGAAGCTAGGTGGGTCAGTGGATAGAGAGCCAGGCCTAGAGACCAGAGATCCTGGGTTCCAATGTGACCTCAGACATTTCCCAGCTGTGTGACCCTGGTCAAGTCACTTTACCCCCATTGCCTAGCCATAACTGCTCTCTTGCCTTAGAACCAATAAACAATATTGATTCTAAGTGGAAAGGTAAAGTCATTATTTGTTTTTTTTAAAGATTCATTCAGCTTGGATGTCTACTTCATGAATCTTTCTTTGATCCTTTTCACTTTTGGTGCTTTCTCAAATGATCTGGTGTTATACTTATCTGCATCTATGTTTTATCTTTTCCACCAATAAAATGCAAGCTCCTTCAGGATAGAGGCTGTTTCATTTTTGTCTTCATCTCCAGTGCCTGGCAAAGTGTCTTAAACAAAGCAGATGCTTAGTATGTGTTGAATCGAGGTGAAAGGATCATAGCTACTCCTTTTTTCCTCCATAAAAAAAAAAATAAGGGTCACCAAAACACTATCAGCAACTACTCATCCAATTTCCTACTTTCTCATCCCTTTGAAATCATTGTGAAATTAATCTATGCACATAAATGGAGAAACTTGATGAAAATATGAGAAGGAAATATGTTTGCATGGGATTTTCTACCACATACCACATCTTTTGGGGCAACTGAGTAGTACAATGATAGAGTGCTCAGGAAGACCTGAATTCAAATTTAACATCAAATTCTATCTATATGACCCTGGCTACGTCACTTGACCCTGTTTGCCTCAGTTCGTCATCTGTAAAATAATCTGGAAGAGGAAATGACAAACCTCTCTAGTGTCTTTGTCAAGAAAGCCCCAAATGAGGTCATGAAGAGTCAGGCATGACTGAAAAGACCGTACAACAACATATAAATCTTTATTGTTATACAACTCACCAAGAAAAAATAGGGAATATAAAATTCCATTGTGGATATTGTTTGCTGATTTTTTCCAAAAAATCTGACTGTGTAGAATAAAATTCAGATTTGAAGTCTCTTCTTCTACAAGGTGTCTCCTAGGCATACTTTAAAATTGCACAGAGCTCTGTGATATATGCTGGGATAATTCCACCTGATCGTATACTAAGTACTGAAATCAAAGATGGTGTAAAATGGAGACATCATTGTCACCGTGGCTAGCTTTTATGTGGTGCTTTCAGACTTGCAAAGCACTTTATAAATATTCTCTCCATCTATGACTTGCACTAAGGCGGTTGCTGGTGCCCAAAATGTCCTGTAAGAGTCCAAGCAAAAGGTTTCCTTATTGATGGCATGATGATTCTTATTGAAGGATGGTTCTCTGACTCGGAGGTTCTTAACATGGCGTCCATGAACTTTTGGAAAAAATATTTTGATAACAAGTTTTCAATATAATTGCTTTCCTTGGCAATCTTACATAGTTTATGCATTTGCACACATTCTTCTGAAAAGGTGTCCAAAGGCTTTATCAGACTATCTAAAAGGACTATGAGAAGAAAAAAAAAAAAAAGCTTCACCTCTCCTCCACAAACACACACACACACACTCTAAGTGTTCTCATTCATAGATGATTATGCACATAGAATAATTGCTCTCGTCCTTGGAACACAAGAGAATAAAAGGCACAACTATGCGAGGAGATTGATTTAGACATCCACAATGGATAAACACAGGGGATGAAGAGTGCATCTTGCTATGGCTATGACATGAATCTGGATGCACAGTTCAGCAAGTTAATCCACCGGAATATACATCTTGGGCAGATGTTGCCTATGGATAACGAGTGAGAGAGGTAAGTAGGAGGAGGCAGAGGAGATCTGATTAAGTGGAATTCAAGAAACTGGTCTGACTTTTCATTGATTCAATGACAGCCAAATTCATTGATTCATTTTCATTTAAAACTGAATGGTAGAGAGTTGTCATCTAGCATGGCGGCACTCCCAGGAGTTTGGTGACTGGAGCTGCCAGAGTCTGGGGACTCTGTGTGGGGTTGTAGCCCACATCTCTGTGAGGAGGACTAAATTTTAGTGCTAAACTTCTTTCCTTAATTAAATAGTGGTTTTTCTCACTCTTTAAAAAAAAAACCAAAACTGAATGGTAGAGTAAAAGTCCATCCTTTCTAGCCATCATATTCTCCTTTGATGTCATTTGGCTGTAACACATTAAAAATGATGACTCATGCACACAAGAAAAGATATCAAAAGGCATCACTTGTGTATCTGGAGAAGGAGGTAAGCCAGTCATGGAACAGGAATGAGAGACGACGGATGGATAAACACAGAGCTCTACGGTGCTGCTGAAATATTAAAAGAAACAGAGGAAGACATACAACATAGAGTTGTGGCTCTCAAAGAGTCAGTGGTTCCATTTTGTAGGAACTATCAAGAACTCTTGGGAGATTTATAAAAACAGTCCAAGAAATTCATGTCAAATATTCTTTCATGGCACTTTCAGCAATTAATAATTGCAAAATATTATTAATATTATATTAAATTACCCTGGGGGCTCACATCCCTGTTGTTATTGTTGTTTGTTGCTGTTGATGCTATTGTTGTTGAGTTTCTGGAGAGGCAGCTAGGTGGTTCTGTGGAATGAGAGCCAGGCTTAGAGATGGGAAGTCCTGGGTTCAAATGTGGCCTCAGACACTTCCTAGCTGTGTAACAAGTCACTGGGCAAGTCACTTAACCCCCATTGCCTAGCCCATACTGCTTTTCTGCCTCAGCACCAATACAAAGTATTGATTCTAAGTATTGATGCTAAGATTGACCAACATAATATTCATTCTAAGAAGGTTAGAGATTTTTAGTGTTTGTGTGTTTGTGGCAGTTAGGTGGCTCAGTGGATTGAGAACCAGGCTCTGGGTTCAAAGCTGATCTCAGACACTTTCAAGCTGTGTGACCTGGGCAAGTCACTTATAACCTCTATTGCCCAGCCCATACCACTCCTCTGCCTTAGAACATGGTATTGATTCTAAGATGGAAGGTAAGGGTTTAAAAAAAAAAAGTTGGGGGTGGGGGAGTCAGGGTTTTCTTGAACAAAAAATGCTGGGAACCACTATGGAGCATTGATAGGAAGTTCTGGTAGGGAACTGCACAGGATAAGAAGGTCTGGGTAGTATTTCTTCTATGCCAGTGGAGAGGCAGCTTGCACCAATGAGGTCAGGGCTCCCTGGATATATCTAGAACAAGAGTTCTAAAAATATTTCTGCTGGATCACAGTGTTATTCTTTGCTGTGAGCAGGACTCCCGAACACTGCGGAGGCTGGGGCCCTCTCACAGGATTCTTGGCGGGCCTGGAGGGTCCCCCAACGCCAGTGCCCCAAGACCAGTGCTTTGAGAAGCTCTGTTCCAGAGGTTGCTCTTCTATTTCGTGGGCTAGTCCATCATCCTTCAGGGGCAGCATCATGGCGCCCCTTTCCATAGGTTTCTCTTTTTAAAATATCTTAATGAATAAGAATTTTCAAATCCACGTTTTCCTAGATTATAAGATCCAAACGGTCTCCCTCTCCCCTCCCGGAGACGGTAAACAATTTGATCTCTCTTCAGATGAGCCCAATTTTGTCATCAAGGAGGGGCTCCGGCTTTGTCCCCCTTTGACAAGGTCAGTGTTGCCACTTCATGATTCCGCTGGAGACAAGAGAAATTTTTATCATCACCTCCTCCCACTGTGTAAATACGGCGGGGACCCTCCCTGCCAACTCCGCCGTGGCTCTGCCTTTCGGCGGTGGCGGCGGCGGACAAGCCTGGGCTGCAGCCAGAGTTTGTGTGTTGCACGTTAAGCAAATAATTTGTTTCCTCTGCAGGAGACAGATCAATACTCCAGAAACAAAACAGCAAAAAGCTCAGTCATGTAAATCAGGGTGGAGGCCAACAGAAGAAAAGCACCTCATTCAAATTCTGTAACTTCCACAGAACCCCATGGCCCATTAGCTAATTTCTATTAAAACACACAGCTCCGGAATAATAAAGGCCGGTGGCACTTTTCTAAAGGTTTGTCGCTACTGGAGTAAACATGTCCCTGTTCCCAGGACACCAAGAGACAGAAAATTAACCAGAGGTTAACTGGGTCATTAGCTGGAGCACAATATAGGTCATTGCAGATTTAATTTAGTTCGAATTCAACTGAAGAAGCAAATACAGCAACCAGTTCTCACAGCGGGGAAGCAAGTGACATATCGGCATGGTAAGGTATCTTGGATACGGGGCACCGGGGCTCCATTAGAATTCTAGCCACCTTCCACATCGTTTGGGCGCCGTTGTGGTCCGAGGCTGGGTGGCGTAGAAACACGCGTGTGTTGGGGGTGAGGGATGTGGCGCGGGGGTCTGGGCTTCGTCAACGTACGCAGGCAAAGCCCGACACAGGCAAAGGGACGGAAAGGAGGCAACGTAGGGGCGCCTTCCATTCACGTAGGAGGTAGTGATCTTGCCTCCTCCCAGCCCAAAGGGAACCTTATCTGCGTGAATACTTCCCTTCTGAATTTCGAGGCTCTAGATTTCAACAAACCAGAGTGTTATAATTATGCGCAATGCATATGTTTTGACTTTACATTTTATTTGTGGAGTAAGCCCAACTGGCAGAAGAAGAGGAGGCAGCCAGATTCCCTGATTTCCTAGGTGCTCCAACCAAAGGAAAAGTAAGGGATGGGGAGCCTGCTGCCGCCCAGGCTCAGAAGGAACCCCAAATCTCCTCAAAGGGAACTCGGTTAACATCTGTGTATGAATCTTACAAGTAGGTATTCATGGGAAACAATGGCCGCTCCCATCAGCATCCTCGCCTCTCAAACTAGACAGCAGAGGCCGGCTTAAACATTAAACCAGTGTTGTTCTGGCTATGGAATTAAGTCTGGCAGACAGTCTACCTCAACAGACATGTGTGTTGCATTTGTGTGTATGTTTTCTTTTTAATTAAAAAATAAAAATTTTATTGATGTATTTTGTTTTTCATGCTATAATCATTTCCCAGTATTGCGCTCCTCCTTCCATCCTAGACAATCCTCTGGTTAAAAAAAAAAAAAAAAAAAAAAGCAGAACTGCCCCACAAAATGATGACATGTGGTGTTCAGGACTTACTGTCTCCCTTCCTGTCTTCTTAGAGGAAGGTGATATTTCCTCTCTCTCTCTCTTTTTTTTTTTTTTATCTGAGGCCAAGATTAGTCACTACAATTAATCTGAATGATGGTGGTCATTGTGTATATTGTCCTCCTGCTTTTGTTTACGTTGTCACAGCTTATAAAAGGTTTCCTAAATTTCTCTGAATTCATCACATCCAGCATTTCTTACAAACCCAATTATAGCCCATTGCTTCCAAACTATAGTTTACTCAACCAAAGGGCATCTATTTCCTTTCCAGTTTTTTTGTTTTTTGCTACCTCAAAAAAAAAAAGGGGGGGGGCTACTGTGAATATTCTATATACACATACACAGGACCTTTCTTTTTTGTCTTTGGGTCTCTTTAGGAGAGATGCCCATGAGTGAGAGTTATGGGTAGATCAAAGGTTATGAATAGTTTAAGTCAATGATGGGCAAACTACTGCCGGAGGGCCAGATGCAGCCCCCTGAAATGTTTTATCCAGCCATATGACATTATTCCTAATCAGACAAATACAATGAGTAGGATACAATACAATGAAACTTTGAAAGAGTTGCCTTAGAAACAGACTGACAGATGAGCATTTCCTTTCCTTTGGCCCCCTCTTTAAAAAGTTTGCCCATCACTGGTTTAAGCGATATTTCTTGTGTAATTCCAAATTGTTTTCCAGAACAGTTGGACAAGAATTATGTGTTGCATTTGTATGTCTGGGCACTAATTGAATGAGCTGCCCTCTCACTCTCTGAATCTGTAATAGCACCACCTTGATGTATTAGGTCTTCCTAATGAATGGTTACCTCAAAATGTGGAGTCAGTTATCAATGCAGAGTTAATGTAGATCAGTGGTTCCCAAACTTTTTTGGCCTACAGCCCCCTTTCCAGAAAAAATATTACTTAGCCCCCTGGAAATTAATTTTCTTAAAATTTTAATAGCAATTAATAGGAAAGATAAATGCGCCTCTGGCCATCACTGCCTCCCTGGATCGCTGCAGTAACCACCAGGGGGCGGTGGTACCCACTTTGGGAATCACTGATGCAGATCAAAGGATTTAGAACTTAGAGATCATTGAATCTATCTCTCTCATTTTACAGGTCTGGAAGCATAAATGGAGACTAAGACATGTGACTTGCCCAAGATCACATAAGTAGTAAGTATAAGAGCTAGAAGTCTAGCCAGAGGAAAGAAGAAAGATGTAGGAAGGAGGGGAAAAAAGGAGGAAGAAAGGAAAGAGGGAGAGAAGGAAATAAGAAGAAAAGGAGGGAAGAAAGGGAGGAAGGAAAGAAAAAGGTGAAGAAGAGAAGGAAAGAGAGAGGTAAGAAGATAAGGAGGGAAGGGGAGAAAGAGGTAAGGAAGGAGGGAAAGAGGTAGGCAAGGAAGGAAGGAAGGAAGAAAAGAAGAAAGGAAGGATAGAAGGAAGGAAAGAAGAAGGAAGGAATGAAGGAAGGAATGAAGGAAGGAAAGAAGGAAGGAAGGAAGGAAAGAAGGAAAGAATATGGTACTTATTATTTGCCAGGCATTCTGTTAAGTATTTTTTACAAATGTTTCCAATCCCACAATAACCCTGAGATGAAGTTTCTATTATAATCCCCATTTTATAGTTGAGGGAACTAAGGCAATAAGAGAGTTAATGACTTGCCTGGGGTCACACAGCTACTAAGTGGACTTGAACTCAGGTCTTTCTAATTCCAGGCCCAAACTCTATCTACTGTGTCACTGGCTTCCTTTTTATGATCAAGGCACATGTTGGGAAAGGAAATATAGAACACATAAACGTCCTATTGAAATATGTTAATATTTACCAAATGTTGTTAACCATTTACTACCTCAAGCCATAAAGCTCTATGGTGTAAATGTTAGAAAGAATTTGGTTGTTTTTTGTCACCATCAAAAGTAAATCTGATCAGATGGAAATGTTCCCCAGCCCCTACCTGGGCAAGTTACTTGACTTCTTTCTCTGAATCTCTGTTTCTTCTATCTTTAAAATGGAGATGATAACATTTATTCTTTTTAACAACAATAACAACATATCTGAGATTCACATAGCACTTTAAAGTTGGCAAAAATATATTATCTCATTTCATTCTTACAACAATCCTGCTAGGTAGATGCTATTATCTCCATTCGACAGAGAGAAAACTGAGGCACAAAAGTGGTCCTGAAGTCAGGAAGTCCTGAGCTAAAATCTGGTCTCAGATGTTTATTCTGTGTGGCCCTGGATGAGTCACTCAATCTCTTTCTGCCTCAGTTTCTTCATCTGTAAAATGGAGATGACAATAACAGCATTGATTCACAGGGTTTTTGCCAGGATCAAATGAGATAATATTTTTAAAGGGATTAGCACAGTGGTTGGCACCTAGAAAGCTCTTAATTTGTGTTCATTCCTTTCCTCTTCCCTTTCTTTCTTGCCCAGACAGGATTCAAACTGAGATCTTCCTCATTCCAAGTCTGGCGTTCGATCTATGCCACCTAGGTTCCAATGTAAATCTCTGAGTTATTGTACCAAAAACCAAAACAAAACAAAAACAAAACAAAAAACCCAACTGCAGACATGAGAGCTATTATTATATATCCCTTTCACTAAAGTTCCCCTCTGGTGCCTGATTATGGGAAGTCTCTCTGGGCTCTTGAAGGCTAGACCAATGGAAAACAAGCTATGGCAGAGGGAAGAACTTTGAGGATGGACTGGTAGACAGGAGGACTGTGTGCCCGTCACCTGAGGACCAGCCTAACTGGAATGTTTTGGACCAAGGCAACTAGGAAAACATTTTAAGGTATTTTAGAACTGACCCCACTGGAGGGAACACCTACATTGATGAAATCACAGATCCTTGAAGGATTATTGTCAATTAAAATCCAATGCCTGGCTGCTTAAATGCAGCTTCTGAAAAAAGCCCCTGAATGTCTGCCTATGAAATTGATTGTACGGATAATAAGAGGAGCGGCCAAAGGAGGTTTGATCACAGATGCAATGTCATAATAACAGTAATAACATCTTAGAGTTTTTAAAGCTTGACTTTCACAGACATTATCCCATCGACCTTGGGCAATTCAAAAGAAATGGCGTGGCACGGTAGACAGAATGCTTGGCTTCATATTTAGAGATTTAGCTTTGAATTCTGCCTGCGAGATTTGATTTACTAATTGTGTGAGTATGGCTAAATAATTTAGCATCCTAGAACCCAGTTCCCTCACTTATAAAATGGAATAATAATATTTGCATGATCTATCTTGCAGGATTCTGAAGAAAATGACTTGTAAACCTCAAAGTTCAGCAGAAATGTGAGATGCTGTTATTATTTGAGTTTTATCCTCAAGATGATCCTGTGAGATGTGAAGGGAAGGTAGTAGAGGAACCACTTACACTTCTGTGACTTTGGGGAACTTACTTCTCCTCTCTGGAAAATTATAAACTGGAAAGAGAGTTCAACTAGATGACTTCTAAGCTCTCTAAAATTCTATAACCTTGTTTCACAGATCAAGAAACCAGGGCCCAGAGAAGCTAAATGGTTTGTCCCAGATCACATGCCTAATTAAGTGGCAGAGCCAAGATTCGTAGCTAAGTATCCTTGATTCCTATTCTGTGGCTCTTTCTGCTATACAAGGTGGTGTAGTGGATAGAGAGCAGGGCTTATCTTTGTGAGCTCAAATTTAGCCTCAGACACTTACCAGCTGTATGACCCCATCTTGTTTGTCTCAGTTTCCTCATCTGTAAAATGGAGAAGACATTCCAGGATCTTTGTCATAAAAACCCCAAATGGGGTCATGAAAAGCCAGACAAAAATAGTTTCTGAGGTCGTTTTGGAAAGTCTGGTCCTAGTGCCTCTCTATATGGGGGGGGAAAGCCAGATAACAGGGCTGAAGACATAAAAGACTTTTTGTAGCACAAAATAACTAACACATATCCAACTGCTCCGTGACTAGGAATGCAGAAAGTATTTCACAGCAAGGCAATTGCTCAATAAGAAATAGGAAAAAAAACCACACAAAAAACAAAGGCTCATAGATAAGACCACCAAGTCTTGTCTTTCTTTGGGGCTATCATTACGATTCCAGTGCAAGGCAAGAAATCTTATAGTCATTTTATTAAACAATTACTGGAGATTTAAAAAAATTGGACAGAACCAATAAAACAGAGAACAACTAGTAAGAAAACTTCTTTACTCAATGAAGATCAGAAAATGTTCCATAGCCTACAATTTTAGGGAGCTGCCTAGAGCACTGGGAGGTTAAATGACTTGCTCACAGTCATATATTGAGTATTGTCAGAGGTGGACGTGAAACTTCCTTTTTCTGACTGAGGGTCGTGAAGGATAAAAAGATAAAAAAAAAATCTTTAGGACAATCCTGAGGAACTTATGAGAAAGAACGCTATCCACAGCCAGAGAAAGAACTGTGGGAGTAGAAACACAGAAGAAAAACAACTGCTTGATCACATGGGTCGATGGGGAATATTGACTCTAAGCGATCACTCTGCAGCAAATAATAATAGTTGGAAATAGGTCTTGATCAATGGCACATGTAAAAACCAGTGGAATTGCTTATTGGCTATGGGAGGGGGGTGGGAGGAGGTGAGGAAAAGAACATGAGTCATAACCATGGGAAAATATTCTAAATTAATTAAATAAAATTTTTTTAAATTAAAAAAAATTAAAAAAATCTTTGCCTTCAATGGCCAAGATCAGCAAACTACTTACTGACTGCTTGAACAAGCAGCTTGTTTCTGTAATGCCTGTGAGCTAAGAATGGGTTTAGATTTTAATAATAAATAGTATTGCATTTTACAATGTAAAAAACATTCTTAGCAGTAGTAGTAGTACTACATTCTTAGTAGTCTTACCAAAAAATTAAAAACCAGGCAAGTAGATTTGGCCCTAGAGCTAAAGTCCTTCCCTTCCCACTACCAACAGGGGACTGGGGAAATACAACATTTACAAAAATAATACAAGGGGGCAGTTATGTGGCTCACTGGATAGAGAGCCAGGCCTGGGGATAGGAGGTCCTACGTTCAAATTTGCCCTCAGGAGACTTCCTAGCAGTGTGACCCTGGGCAAGTCATTTAACCCCAGTTACCTAGCCTTTACTATTTTTTAAATTGATTTTTTACTATTGATTCTAAGACAGAAGGTAAGGATTTCCAAACAAAACAAAACAAAGATGATGACGAGATAATTTGAGGAACAAAAAGGCACCAAATAATCAAAGGTTTTGTATTAGATATGGTGCCTGGGCTATCTATAGAAAAAAAAAAGTTCATTTCAGGCACAGGGAAGAGATAATATAAAGGTAAGGAGCCCTGTCTAGGAGTAGAAAGTGAGCCATTTTGATTTTAGAACAGAGCATGCATGAAGAAGACATTTGTGCACAGTCAAAAGAACTATTTGTATGACCATTTAAAAAATTATCATATTATTCTTTTTTTGTAAGTGAACAATCTTATAAAACCCAAACTCCAAGTCATATACCCAAATAAACAAGTGATAAATCATATGCTTTCATCTGCATTCTGACTCCCACATTCCTTTCTCTGGAGGTGGATAACACTCTTTTTCATAAGTTCCTCAGAACTGTCCTGGATCATCATATTGCTGAGAGTATCTAAGACTTTCACGCTGGATGGTTTCACACTATTGCTGTTACTGCATACAATGTTCTCCTGGTTCTACTTATTTCACTCTGCATCAGTTCATGTAGATATTTTCAGCTTTTTTCTGAAATCATCCTATTTATCATTCCTTATAGCACAATGGTATTCCATCGCCATCATGTACCACAGTTTGTTCAGCCATTCCCCAATTGTGGGACATCTCTTTAGTTTCCAGTATGACTCCATTCTTGATGCTTTGGGTATCGTGTGCTGATCTAGCTGCTTTTAGTTATAACTCATCCATCACCCAACATTTATTAAACACATAAGCTAGGCACCGTGCTAGGCACAGAGGGTACTAAGACAAAAATGTAATAGTTCCTGTCTTCAAAGAGCTCATAATCACTGGCTGCTGATTTTTTAAAATATCCTTTTAAAGTCGCAGTGGTGGACAGCTAGGTAGCAAAATAAATAAAATGTCAGGGCTGGAGTTGGGAAGACTCATCTTCCTAGTTCAAATCAGACTTTAGACATTTGCTAGCCATTTGACCCCAGGCAAGTCACTTAAACCTGTTGGACTTAGTTTCCTGATATGTAAAATGATCTGGAGAAGGAAAAGATAAATCACTCCAATATCTTTGCCAGAAACAAAACAAAACCAAAAACCAAAAACCAAATGGGGTCACAAAGAGTTGGACATGACTGAAAAGATGACTGAACGACAACAAAATCACCACAAGGGCTGGAGGGGGGCCACATTTATTTATACTTTGTACTTCTCCAGTGTCCATGATTATAGGACTACCCAGACTAATGGATCCTTAATCCATGTTGATTGAATATGGAATGAATGAATGAATGAATGTTGGTGGGGAGCTCTTGTTCCTATTCAGATTTTAATTAAAAGACAATGTTGGTGGAGGGGATGGGAAGGGCCAAAAGAAATCAGGACTTCACTCCTGCAGTTCCTCTATACACCCACACTTTGCCCTTCTTTTTACTCTCTTCCCTCTTCTCCCTACTTCATTAGCACGTCCAGTTGGTCTAAACACAAGGATTTCCACATCCTTCCTCAATGCCATCTGAGTGGGAGGGATGGAGGGAGAGCAGAGGAGAGGAGGAGAGATGTCTTATTAAATGGCATTCAGAGAAGAGCAGGGCCCAAGACCTTGAGCTCAAGGCAAGGCATGTGGCCAATCAGTGGTGAGAAATGGAGTAGGAGAGTTGCCACCCACAGTCTGAGGATTCTAGTTTTCTCTTGCTCTAGTGAGGGTAGAACTAGAGTAAGGAAGAGAGGACTGGCTGTTCGAGTCCTTGTTCTGCTCTGATGATGACATTTAGGTTCCTCCACGATCTAGTACCATGGCACGGGAAGAAAGACCAATAAATCTGGAAACAAAAGATCTGGATTCACAGCTCTGCTCCTTGCCAACTATACAATTTTGGACAAGAGACTTAGTTTCTCTGTGCCTCCACTTCCCCTTCTGAAAAATGGGGGAAAAGGTATTTAATCTGTAAAACTAAATCTGTAAAATCAAAGGAAAGAATCAAACAATGATCTTTGGTTCAGATGATCTCTAAGATCCTGGACAACTCTTAAGTCTTGTACTCTTATGATCTTCTCTCAGCACATCACAATAGCAGGCTCTTCCATCTCCCCTGACCCCCAAACTTGTCTTCTGTCTTGTTATAAAGTTCCCTGGGCTCCCACTGGCCTTCCATGCTTGGAGCGGGGTGAGGGGGAGAGAAAAATCTCTTCAAATCCAGGATCTTCAGCCAGCAGTGGTGGCCTAGGAGATGTGTTGGGGCTGGAGGATTTCCCACACAGTTCCCCCAGCCACCATCCCTGTTATCTGCTGCTCTGCCTGAGGATGAGAAGGAACCTTTTTTGCCTTTGGTGTCCGCTGGCCTCCCAGCCTCTCAAGCCCCTTCCAGCCAAGGAAGAGGAAAGGGTAATTAATGAAACATGGACGTCCCTGCCACTGCCCAGTAAGGGCACGCTTGGATGGGCTCACAGGGGCAACAGCACTCTCTCATTCCTCTGATTGGAGGGGTATTAATAATGTATTGGCGCCCACATCAATGAATACATGATTCATGAGGGACACAAATGAGGCTGCTCTATTTAAAGCCGTCCTCAGGCCCCGTGAATAGCATGCTAAGCTCTACATACAAGGGAAGAAAACAAGCCAACGGGGCCCTGCAGCCCTTGGAGGGCTGGGGAAACACGACAAAGGCCCACTCCAGGGCGAGCTCGGGGCCTGGCCCATTCCCTGTCCTGTACAGGTGCTGCCCAATGTGGCACTCTTGGCTCGACCCCTTGGGAAAATCAAGCCACAGATTTAAAAAAAAAAAAAAAAGGTTCAAGACCCAGACAGGCACCATTTGGGCTCCTGCAGTCACCCTTAATGATAATTTGCTGCCCATCCCTTTAGTCCTGTCATTTTTCTACTCAAAAAATGTCCAGGCTTGGGGGCAGCTGGGAGGCTCAGTGGATGGAGAGTCAGGCTTTGAGACAGGAAATCCTGGGTTCAAATCTGACCTCAGACACTTCCTAGCTGGATGAGTCCCTTAACCCTCATTGCCTAGCCCTTGCTGCTCTTTTGCCTTGGAATCAGTAAATGTGTATTGGAGAGTTAAGGGTTTAAAAAGGATTTTCAGGGGGTCCCTATCACCTACCAAACAGCACATAGTTCTGATGGTGGCATTTAGGTTCTTCCGCAGCCTAGTACCACGGCATGGGAAGAAAGACCAATGGATGTGTAAGCAAAAGACCTGGATTCACAGCTCTGCTCCTTGCCAACTATACAATTTTGGACAAGAGATGTAGTTTCTCTGTGCCTCAGTTTCTCCTCCTGCAAAATGAAGGGAAAGGTATTTAATTTCTTTGGGCCTCCCTCATGCATAAAATCAAAGGAAAGAATCAAAGGATGTAAATCAGGGACTCCTAACCTTTTTAAATAAATCAAACAAAATACATAGCATTACAAGGGAGACCAATTATTATTGAAATAGTTACCCTTCCCGCTCCCATTTTTTTCAAAGTTTGTGGACTGACTGCAATGAAGAACGCCTGATCTAGGCTATGTTCTGTTCCTCATTCTCCATTTGTTCTCTCCCATCCATGCCTTTATTCACATCATTCCCTGTATCTGGGATGGACTCTCTACACTCCCTTTATCTCTCCCTCTCTCTCTCTTTTTAAACCATCACCTTCTGTCTTAGAATTAAAACGGTGTATTGGTTCTAAGGCAGAAGAACTGTAAGGGCTAGGCAGTGAGGGTAGACTCACACAGCTAAGTCTGAGGTCAGATTTGAACCCAGGACCTCCTGTCTCCAGGCCTGACTCTCAATCCCCTGAGCCACCCAGCTACCCCCTTTTATTATTATTTTTTACTCTTTTTTCTTTTATGATAACTCTAAGGCAGAAGAGCAAGGATGAGGCAAATGGGGTTAAGTGACTTGATCAGGGGCATACAGCTAGGAAGTGTCTGGGGCCATATTTGAACCCAGGACTTCCTGACTCTAGGCTCTATCCACTGTACCACCCAGCCTGCTTCTCCTTTCTTTGTCTTTTAAAACACTTTCCTTCCTTCAAGGCCCAAGTCCTGTGCCTCTTCCTCCATGAAGCTTTCCCTGATCTCTTAAGTTTAAATCCATCTCCTCATTATATTTTGCATGAGCTTCACCCTTGCCGGTGCCCTGCTGGCTTCCATGAAAAATCTGTGCGGAATCCAGATCCCGAGTCCTGGTTGCCAGACTGGAGGCAGGCATTGGGCGAAGCTGGCCAGGGAAAGAGTTCCAGAGTGCTGGGACAGATTCTGGATCAGAGAAAACGATTGGAAGGAAGGAAGGAAGGAAGGAAGGAAGGAAGGAAGGAAGGAAGGAAGGAAGGGAGGGAGGAAGGGAGGGAGGGAGGGAGGAAGGGAGGGAGGAAAGGAGAAAACACTAATAGGAGTCTCTAATCTTTTTTTTTT